>NC_080782.1:87953953-88254132 GCF_028018385.1 Neofelis nebulosa | reverse complement strand
ATGTCTTTCACAGCACCCTTTCTGCCTCTTTGGAAATAGGTTCTCCATAATTTCATTCCTTTCTTCTTCTTAAAGAAAGCCTTATACAATTGAGTTAATTACCTCCTTCTCCTCTCTTGTTCTCTCTTCCATATTTATATGGTAGCTATCACCATAGTACCTATACGTGTTAAGAATGCTATTTTAGAAAGGAAGAGAGGAAGAAAAGAAAAAAGAAAGATAGATAAGGCAGGGAGAAAAAAAAACAAAACAGATTGTTCCTTGTCCTAGTTGTAAGGATGTTTTAAGGCCAAAAATCATGGGAAATCTCCCTGATTTTAAAGGTCTTTTAAATAGCTCTGAATAGAAGGGATTTGACTCCTTGTTACATAGAACAGTGCCTCAACCATAGTAGGTAATTTTAGAATATTTGTTGACTGGCATCACTGGAGAAGGAGCGCAGAAGCTCAGACAAAAAGATGATAGGGAGCCCATGCTGATTTCAGAGTCAGTATAGGATCTGGATCTCCCTTGGGACTTTCATGAAATTCTATTGGCCTATGGTTTATATCCTACTAACTTTCTATGCACAAAGTGGTATACACACATGTATACACACACGCACACACACATATATGTGTGTGTGTGTATATAGTATATATTGTATATATATATATATATATATATATATATATATTGTATATATATATATACGTGTGTGTATATATATACATATATATGTGTATATACATATACACAACTTCAGCTACTAATATCCTTAAAAGGAGTCACAAGTCAGTAAACTAAGTCTTATTATTATGTGACAGTTGTTCTAATCTTCTCATTTGTATTAACTCACCCAATCCTCCTAACATCTCTAGGGGGTATGTCCTGTTATTATCATCACCATTTTATAAATAAGGAAGCTGAGCAATGGAGAGGTTAAATAAGTAGTCCATGGTCCTATAGTTAGTAATGGCCAGTGAAAGGGATTTGAACCCAGACAGTCCCACTCCAGCATCCAGTGCTCTTAACTACCACACTGTGCCTCCTCTCTCTGACTTCCATTCTGGACCAGAAATTGGGGCTGGGAATAAACCTTTAGGGTAATAGGATTTTAGGACCTGGATCTTGCCCTTACAGTAATGATCTGAACCTCAAATCTAATCTCAGGGGAGGCAACCGACCACAAGACTCCCAAGAAAGTACTATCCTAAATTATCCTTTGTTTATGTGGTTTTAAAATGTTTAAGCAGTGCCTGCTTAACCTGTGGAACCCATGGCTTTACACTAAAACCAGGCATTAATTAAACAGACATTTATTGGACAACTAATTGTAAAATTACTGAGGATACAACAAGAAATCATCTTGCTTTTATGGATGTATCAGTCTGTTGGGTGGGAGAAAATTAAACACATGAACGAATAATTAAATATTGCTTAAGAACGACTGGTACAATCTATATTTTGATGTGTGGATGGTGGAGGTTAGTGCAGACTAGGGATCAGGCTAAGACATCTACATAGATATCTGTGTCTTGAACTTAAGTCTTCAAAAGTTGATAAAGGGTTATATAATCAGAGAACTAGATGAAGACACTAAGAAGAGGAAGCAGTTTATTCTAAGACTTGAAGATATGAAAGATGATGCTTTAAATGTGGTGTAGCTGGAGTGAGGTACCAAAGTGATGAGAAATGGGCTAAAAGTATAAGCAGAGATTAGACCACAAAGGACCACTTGTGGCTTCTATACTGTAGGTAAAGGATTTCCATGAGGGATGATAAGCAGGGCACTAGTCTCATCTAACCTCTTTTTTGAAAATGAACTCAGAAGTTGATGGCCTGGAGGAGGGTAAAACTAGAGAAAATCAGGAAAGGAACCTTCTAGAATAGTGCTAAACACTAAGCATAGTATAACCTTTAATACTCAGAACAATCCTATGTACAAGATATTGTCTCCATTTTATAAGTTTTTTAAAAATCTGGGAATTGTTGAGTAACTTGTGCAAGATCTTGTAGCAAGTAAGTGACAGCTGTTTTAATTTCATATCAGTTGGACTCCAAACCCTACCCACTTCCCACTATATCATTCTGTCTCCTATTTCAGTGTCTTTAAAAAAAAAAAAACTACACTCTTAGTCTCCACTTTGAATCACTCAGAACTTCACTGCACTGCCCAGATTCTCTTTCTAACTGTGCTCATAATTTCTTAGTCTCTCTGTTACCTTCCCCAGCCTTTGTCTCAGTGCTACCTGGTTCTCATTTCTACCTGCAGCACTCTGCTCTTCTCCCCCTTCCTCTCTTCCTTTCCACCCATCTCTACCCCTGACTGGATCCCTCCTTCTGAAGCAATCCATACATTCCACACATTTCATTCAGGAACCTGAGAACTATCCTGCCCCCTTTACTCCTCTAACACTCAACAGTTAAGGTGTCCCCATGTCCTACTGTTTCTAGTTTTAAGCCTCTCTCATGTTTCTTTGTTCCAGGTTTGGTCAAACTGATTATCACTCTTACCTATACTATTGCAACAGCCATTGGACCTAGTCCATAATTATATCTGGATATCAAAGTGATGTATCTGAGTAGAAGTCTGACTGGACTGCTCCCCTGTTTAAAACTTTTCATTGGCTCCCTACTAAAAGCAGAACAAAATATATTTTTTTAAGAATGTTCTATAAAGTACCCTGAGATCAGGTCATCAATTCTATCTTAAACTTTATTTCCCATTGTTTAGCACATTGGCAGTAATAAATTCTCAGTAAACATTTGTTGGGTGAATGAGTGAATGAAACTAACTTGCTTATACTAATATATTTAAAAGAATTAGAGGTACATGTGATCTAAAATAATGACTTCATTTCCTAGCTATCTGAAGGTAGTTAGTAATACTTAAACTATTTATAAATAAAGCATCAGCATTGACCAGTTAGAGTGGACACAGGCTGGGTGTCACTCGATATATGCACTATCAACTCTGGCTAGACTTTTTTTAGTGGGTAGGTTTTTATTAGCTGAGAATCCCCTCAGCTGAGTTGCTCTCATTTATAACAGGCAGAACAGCTTCTGTGCAGAGTTCTCTGACTTTGGATATCATCCTAGAAGCATCCTCTTGCTCCAGCTGGCGTCCTCTCTGAAGCAGCTGAAGGACCAAGAGGATGGGAGTAAGATTCATAGATGGGATCTGGGGCTTTAAAAAGAGAACAGCCTCTGTGTTTCTGGTGGATGTGAAGCAGAGAGGAGCATTGCCCTCTACACTTGCCCTGTTCTCCCCACAAAAGTTCTCCAGAAAGACCTTTGAGAGTCCATGTGAGACTCCCCTCCTTTTGAACCTTTTTCCTTCTATGGATTTTTCAGTCTCTAGCCACCTTCCTCCCAGTCTACTTGTCTTTCTCACCTCTTTCTGTTACTTAGGAGTGTTTTTGCCCCTCCTAGTGCTTTTTCCCATTTACTGCCATCTTCTTCCTCTCCCACAGACCATCTCCATTTCCTTAACTGAATAAAATTATAATCTTATATATTTAGCAGGTCCATTAAATAAAATTTTTACCACCTAAGGATCAAATAAATATTGCATTTTGTGATTTTCTTTCTCACAAAAACAAAGGTAAGCCAAATCAAAACAAAAAAGTTGCCTTGGATAAAAAACCTTGAATACATCAGTTTTTTGTTCTAATAAAGCAATGATTTACTGTATCTAAAAATAAAAAAGCACTGTGGTCTGAGTGCTTAAGTAAATAAAAAAGGCAAATGAGAGACTTGCACTAAAAAGGAAAAGGGGGAGGGGAAGGAGAATATGGAAGAGGAGAAGATTTCAGAAATCACAAGTTAAAAAGGAAAGACAGAAGAAATTGGATCAATAAATAGCCTGTAATGACGATATACCCTCTCTTTGGTTCATGGTCTTGACCTTCTCAGCATAGGTGGAGTTCCTATCCAGCCAAAGGGAGACTAGCCAGAAGGGAAGAAATCACATCTGGTTTTATTCATTAATTTTTTGAGTACACACTATATACCAGACACTGTTCTAGGCAATTGGAAATCTTATAAGAACAATTTATGTTGTTGATCTTTTGTGTTTCGTTTTATGTTAAGAGCATGTTCTTTTCAGGGGGACATTTATTTTGTGAGCCTTCCTTTTTCTAAGTTGCTCTGTGTGCCAGCCAAAACCAAAGGCAAAAAGTAGGTAAAAAGCAAAAGAAGAAAATCATGCACATAACCATCTTATAAAGATTTGTATTCAGTATACTGTGGAGAAAAGGTTCAGCCCTTCTCTTATTGTGTTTGCATCTGTTTCCCTATCCCCAAAGAGAATTAGCCAAATAAACCCCTACTGTACCTGGTGGAAGTAATGCACAGCAGCACCTTCACTTGTGTGGCTGGATATTAATGCTAATGTACAGGAGTTAAATATAGCACAAAGCAAGTATGTCAGAAGGAAAAAAAAAAAAAAACTACACGGCAAGGGGTGGGATGGGGGAGGTAAAGAGATTATACACCTAAACACCAGGATAAACTGCAAAAGTGGTAAACTGGTATGAGGGGAATGTAGTGGATATTCAGAACTGAGTTCATGCTAACCTAATATCCTCAATAGTGAAACCCAACAATGCTGCCTAGGTGAGTATGAATGAGAGGGTCTGGAAAAGAGAAATCTGTGATGATACTGATACCTACCCTATGACCCAGCAATAGCACTGCTAGGAATTTATCCAAGGGATACAGGAGTACTGATGCATAGGGGCACTTGTACCCCAATGTTTATAGCAGCACTCTCAACAATCGCCAAATTATGGAAAGAGCCTAAATGTCCATCAACTGATGAATGGATAAAGAAATTGTGGTTTATATACACAATGGAATACTACGTGGCAATGAGAAAGAATGAAATATGGCCTTTTGTAGCAACGTGGATGGAACTGGAGAGTGTGATGCTAAGTGAAATAAGCCATACAGAGAAAGACAGATACCATATGGTTTCACTCTTATGTGGATCCTGAGAAACGTAACAGAAACCCATGGGGGAGGGGAAGAGGGAAAAAAAAAAAAAAGAGGTTAGAGTGGGAGAGAGCCAAAGCATAAGAGACTGTTAAAAACTGAGAACAAACTGAGGGTTGATGGGGGGTGGGAGGGAGGGGAGGGTGGGTGATGGGTATTGAGGAGGGCACCTTTTGGGATGAGCACTGGGTGTTGTATGGAAACCAATTTGACAGTAAATTTCATATATTAAAAAATAAAAAAAGAAAAAAAGAAAAAAAGAAAAAAAAAAAAAAAAAAAAAAAAAAAAGAAGGCTTGATAGCCAAGATAGGGTTCTCTAAGTTTTCTCGTTCTTTGCCCACTTCAAACAGGAGATGGGTACTAAGTCTGTGCACCTTTGGCTACAACCAGTCATATTATGTGCTGGTTCTACAAATCTACATATGTCCCATTGCCTAATTATTAGATACCACTTTGAAAAACTCTGGAAGTGCTTCATGGGCACTGGCTTAAAATAAAGAGCTTAGTTTTGAGAAGCTTATCCATGGTCAAGAGATTTTTGCCTACAGCCATGGAGATTCTGGCCTCAATATGTACCCCATTTTTTCCTTTGGACACTGTGTGATGTATGAGTAAAAGCACTCGATGGGGAGTTAGGAAAACTATTTAAAAAGTGATTTTTTTCACTACACATTTATGTCATCTTGAAAAGTTAACTTCTCAGCACGTTGTTTATTTATTTTCATTTCTAAAGTAAGGCAGTTAAACCAGATGACCTCAATTGTCCTTTCTGGTTATGACATTCCAGAGTCTCAGCAGATTAACTTAAAATGCCCCATTTATGACCAAATGTAGAAGTTATGGTGAAAGCCCCAGCCACAGGGGACATAATATGGCCATCTGTGCTTGGATCCTGCTGTGGAGGAGCCTAACCTTCCCCAAGACACTGATCACCTCCTTTTGGGGCAGATGTTTTCCTTAAGTCAGAAGACATATGTCTATACCTGAGTCCAACTGAATGGATCCTACCTCTTTAGTTAACTGATATATCCCCTGGGCTTAATACAGTCATTGGCACTTACTAAGTGCTCAGAAAATCTTTGATGAATGAGTTAAATATCTCTTGGGAAACTAATACCTAAGTGGGACTTAAAAGGTTGTAAATGATAAGGAACATTTCTTTTAGGGCATGTGATACTGAGTGTAATTGAGGATAAGAGCAAGAACTCAGTGTTCACATCTTGACCCTATCACTTATTATCTTGACGATCATAGGCATATTACTTACTTTTTCCAAGTCTAATGCTCTTCCAGAGAAAGTGGGGTTAAAATGGTATCTTCCTCATGTGGACATTGTGAAGGTTGAATAACTACTGAATTATGAGCCCAGTGACTAGCAAATAGTGAATTGTTAATAAATATTAATGCTACTTTAGTTTGAGTTCTGAGTAAACAAGATAAAGGGGGGGAAACTTCTAAAGCCTTAGTGATGCACGTGTATTCTGTTAAAGAGCTCATTAACTAGTTATTCAACAATAATGAAATTGAGGTTTCTTTAATATGTTCTCTATTGAGCTGGTGTGTTGTGTGGTAGGGGAGTTGGGGAGGGTTCATTTAAAAGAGAGGATAAGACTAAACAAAAAGTTAGGGAGCGACCCAAACCATAAGAGACTCTTAAAAACTGAGAATAAACTGAGGGTGGATGGGAGGGAGGGGAAAGTGGGTGATGGGCATTGAGGAGGGCACCTGTTGAGATAAGTACTGGGTGTTGTATGGAAACCAATTTGACAATAGCTCTCATATTAAAAAAAGACTAAAGAAATAAGCAGGTTGTCAGCTAGTATCTAATGAAAAGTGAATTCAGAGAGAATGCACAGGATCTAGATTGGGTATGATGGTACCACATGAGCTTTGGTTTGAGGCATTAATATAGGGAAATCTAGGGTGGGTGGACAGTGAGCTTGAACCATACAGAGGCTCATTTACTAAGACAAAGGGCACTGGCCAAGTTGGTTCAAGTGTCTGTCTGGCTAGAGTGAAGGCATAGCCGGAGAATATTGTCCAAGCTCATGTTGGGCCCCAGCAAATGTGAGGGTTGGTCTTAGTGTACACAGCGAATGCTAGAGAGTTTTCTGACATAGCTGCTTTTGGGTTTGAAAATAGCCTCTCCTCTGTGCAGGACCAGAGCAGGCAGTGATTTGAAGGGATAGGAAGCAAGGGATTAGCAAGTGCTAAGGTGTTAGATCATGAACAAGTGGGGCTGGAATGTGGGGGTGGGCCTAAGTCCTAGAAAACAGGTAGGTAAGAAGCTGAGGAAAAAGCAGAAGACATACTGTGTTATAGGCAGACTCAGGCTTTCCATCTGATCTAAAAGAGCAGAAGGGAGAATAGAGAGTTAAGGAGAGAGCACGTTAGAGACTGTAGGTCCACCCAAGTTTTACTCTGATCATAGTTTAAATATCTGGTAGGCATCAGAAATTAATTCCAAGTTACATCACGTGAGATTGACAGCATCCATATGCATTCTGCTTTGACACCATTGGCTCAGAAAGTTAAGTTGGCTGTAGAGATAGATGATAAAGAAACTTGGCAGGAGCTGGCAGCAGAGCTAGAGGGAAGAAATAAAAGCAAAGAAAAGGAGAAGAAGAAAAATGAATCTAAATAATACTGACCACAGGGGGAAAAAAACTCTAAACATTAAAAAATGAGTAAAAATCTTATTTATCAGATCCAAGAAGATTTATCTGAGGCAAAATAGGATGATCCAATGACTAAAGAATTTTCATGTTTCCAAAACAACCAAACCTGGAGGATATATTCCTCCACTTCTCCTAGTTATCTAAGAGGCTAGAAAGAGTGATCCTATTAAAACAGGATGGAACAATTCTAATGTTCTCCAATGAGTGCACAGGTCAGAGCACAAAGAAAAACCTTAAAAAATTAAGTGACATCAAGAAATACCTGAAGCAAACTGCTGGAGACCACAAAGCAGCAACAAGCCTCAAGGTAAAAGAATAGAGAGCTCTGCTAGTGTAAATGGCCCATAGGCATATTCTATCCTCTTACTGGGCAGAGATCTGCTGAGCACTTGCCAAAGGAGAGGTTCTGAACATGCAGTGGTATGATGGTACAGCTGGGGTGGTTCCCCACCAGGAAATAAAAAGTAGGGAAAGGCCTTGAAGTCCGGGGTGTCCACTTTATAATATAAACCTCACAAAATGTCGAGGGAAGGTAAATGGAAATGGGAACATGGGAATCCAGATAGTGTTTTCCCTATGGGTACTCTGCTTTGACACCAATTGTCAATCTTTTTGGACTTCTATAACAAAAATACCATAGGCCGGTGACTTAACAAAATTTATTATTCACAGTTCTGGAGACTCGGAAGTCCAAGGCATGGGCACATGTGCTGTTAGATGAGGGCCTTCTTCCTACTTCATAGATGACTATCTTCTCACTGTGTCTGCACATGGAAGAAGCATTGAGAAGGTTCTTTGGGGTCTCTTGCATAGGGGCACTAATCCCATTCATGGGGGCTCTACCCCATGACCTCATCACCCCCCAAAGGCTCCACTTCCTGATACCATCACATTTGGGGTTATGATTTCAATATATGAATATGTGGAGGTGGCCACATTCAGTAAACACATAACACCAACTTTAACCACTTCATTAAATTTTAATCCTTTGATCAGAACTTTTCCCTTTCCCACTTAGAAACTCTAAAGACATTTAAATCATCATTTAGAACTTTTTATAGGCCCAGATATTCTATATATCATGTGACTTGTCTTCCTGCATGGCTTCAGGTAACCTTAGATGCCACCCAACTGGTATGATTTGTGAGATACTAATAACTTACACATTTTACTCCATGCCATTGTCAAAATGGAGGTATTTTCCTTGTGGTGCCACACACTAGGAATTATCAGTTATGAGTCCAATTTTGCCAAAAATCTGCCTGGCAGGCTTTGGGGGATAAGATCCAAGAATGCAGGAGAAATAGGGCATGACTATGGTCTTGCATTTGAGTGATTGGTGGAAAATCTTAGAAATGATCTAGATCAATAATGATAATGGTGGAGGCACCCTTATGAGGTCAAATGCAAGATTAAAATTTTAAGACAAATTTATCCAAAATTTCCCTTAAATTTGCCAAATCTTACTGTAGTAAAGAACAAACCAACAGTAGTTTGAAGACTTGCCTACTCATAACGCTAGAGGAAATGCCCAACACTTAGTGTATCAAGTTGGTGTCTTCTCTTGCACAAATGTTACAGTGATGACTTAAATATTCTTTGAATAAATTAAACAAATGCAGGTAGATTTTTTTCAGGAAATAAAGCAATATGGAAACTGACTTGAGGTCTGAAAACCATTTTTGTTTTCAATTATAGTCACTTATTTTATACAGACTTGAAAGTTTACTTACTCACTAAAAAATTATTTACTATAGGAATAATATAAATACAAATATTAAAATCATACTTGAATGTATTATTTTATAAATGTCTATTATAATTAAAGTCTTTTTTTCAGCACCTTGGAAAATTTGCAGAGCAGTCAGTGGGGTATGATTTGACCAAGCAAAGGATTGGTTAATTTGAAGGGATGGTGGAGAATAGAACATTTGTTTGACTTAAATTGGGCAACTTGATTTAAGAAGCACCAGAACAATATACAAAACTACATATGCCATCCAACCCTGTCAAGAAATACCATTCCAATGCCGCAGAGCTGTGCCAGTTCAACTCAGAGTGCCATCTTCAGCCAGGCTCATATGGCAGTGAAGACTCAGTGAAGAGTCAAACCTTTTCCAGTCCTTTAATTCTTAGGGAATGGATCTAAGGGTCCAATGTGCCTTTTCCATATTGCGGGGAAAATACAGCAGCAAGCACAACTCCCTGTGATTGCTTCTAACTTTATAATATTCAGCAGCCATAAGGAGCGAGTATCTTCTAATATATGCTGATTTTTATTGAGGACTGCACATTTTCACATTCCAATTCTTTTTAAAACAAAGACAATGAATAATGAATAGCAACTTCAGAACAGGCGAAGCTAATTCTACTTTGAGCCACCAGTAGGTATTCTTTGGTGATGTTTGGGCCAGGCAACCATCGTTGAAAAGTTACAGTCAGTTTTTGCAAGTTACGTTTCTGTTTAATCAATAAGGATCCTGGAGACTTTATTATGACAATATGATGGATTCTTATATTCTACCTTGAAAGGTCTTATTGCATGGCCTTCAAAAGATTAGTAGAAAGGACATTTATTGTCATTCAGTTTGTTCACTAGTGATCAGAATAAAATAAATTAGGTGTTAAAGAGAAATGAATAACTTTTGATTTTTGTAGGCACAGACACAGACCTCACTTCAAGCCAGAAAGGAGGGGCATCCTCAACTTTTTATTTCTAATCCCTTGAATTTAAATAATCACCAAGCCTCCTCTGACCTGCTTCCTAAATTGCTCTTTTTCTTCTCCCTTCCTCCCCATCACCACTGCCACTGCCCTACTTTGAGCTTTCAATATTTTTTCTGGAATGTTACATTTGCCTTGTTGGTGATCCTGACTTTCTGTTCACAGCTATCCAGATCAACTTGCATACTGCTGGCAGTGCTGATTTTCTAACATTCCTATCAAATATTAACCACCCCCCCCAAAACAATAAAGACATTTACAATAAATCCAGAAACAAACTCCAGGGGCTTCCTATCACTTGAAGGACCAAGTCTGATTCTTCACAGGACTTTCAGATAAATTCACATTATGAGCCCTGCCTATCTTGCTAGCCTCATCTTCTGCCTTACTGCCTCATGTTTCCAGTGCACTAGCCAGACAAAACTGTTTGCACTTCTCTAAACCTGTATGGTTCCTCGTGCCTCTATAGAACACATCCTCTCTTAGCCACATTGCAAATTCATCTCTGAATCACCATGAGAGCTGCCTGCCAACCAAGAACACCTTCACTGAAATATTATGTAAGAGATAAACTTCATTCATATTTGAGCCATTATATAGTCTTGAATCTTTTTGCTACGGTAGCCTGTCTTACCCTAAACTGTACCTGTGTATGCAGGTACTCCTAGAAGGTACATAGCTTGCCTACTGGACGGAGTCAAAGAATGAGGCAGCCACTTCTGATCAGCTCTAGGTAGAGTGAGAACAAACTCTCCTCTTTACGGTAACACAGTGTCACATGGCTTGACAGGCAGAGGTCAGCTAGATTTTAGCTTTCATAGACCCATGCTTTAAAGTACTGCACAAAGTTCACAATCATATTCAATGATCCAGGAGTGCCCAGTGTGTGGTAAAGTGTAGGAAAGTGTAGTAAAGAGGAGGGACTTTACTAGGAAGTACAGATATGAAGGACACATAGATTAAGACATTGAAGTATTAATAAGAAACTATAACTTAGGGGGCAATGTAATGACCTATTACAAATGTACAAGTCAAGAACCTCCAAGGAGGAAAAGAGTACTTATAATTCAGAAAAAATTATATGTAGAAATTTGCATCTCTGCTGGGGCTTCAAAATATAAGGTAAACTTTGATATTCACAAAGTGGAGATCCCAAAAACATTCCATTTAGTTGGAAAGGTGTGGGAAAAAATATTAAGGTGCCAAAATGCACAGTTACTTATCTGGTTAATTTGGGGCATGAGGGTGGAGGAGATGAGAATGGGAAGACAGACTGGAACCTTATAAAATTGTTAAATGCCGTGATGGGTAGGTTAGGGCAAGGAGGATCCACAGCAGGATTTTAACATGAATGTTCTATTAACCAGACAAAAATGATTTGGAATGGACTAGCCTGAAGGTACAAAAACAAATTAGGAAAAGTACTGGAATTGTTTGGGCAAGGAGTAAAGAGAGCCTGAATTAGGCTAGTGGCAGTAGGAAGAGAAAGAAGGGAATGAATTTTGGAAGAAGACTTGAATATTTCTCAATGTGAGGGAGGAGAGAAAGGGACAAAGAATATGGCTAATATTTAAAGTCCAGGTGCACAGAAGAAAGTGATATGCTTAACAAACATTGGGATGCCATGAAAAGGCACAGCTTTTTATAGAAGAAGAGTTTGATTTTGAGCTCCTTGATTTTGACTGGCTCTATATACAGAGACAAGTTTTATATCTTGTGTCCATCTTTAGGTTGTAAATAGCAAACACTTAAAAAGCTCTTACTGTATGTCAGGCACTACTCTAAGCACTTTAAACATATTAACTCAATAAATATTCAAGCAACCATGAGGTAATTACTAATATTATCCTCATTTTACAGAGAGTTGATATACTCAGAGTAACTCAGTTAGGAAGTGACAGAGCGGGGATTTTAACTAAGGAAGTCTGATTCAAAAATCCGTGTTTTGAACTGACATGCTACACTGTTTCTTGTAAAGTCACTTAAGGAAAGAAGACTTCATAAGGCAACAAAGAATGTATAATGTAGATTGTGGATGTTTAGGAATACTTCTAATAACTATTACTGATCCAAATTCTTTTAGTGCCTTTGTTCTCCTTAGCTGAGCATTAAGCATCTTCGGAAGTTTCTGATCAATACGGTACAATATAATAGATAGTAATCTTTTCCAGATAGAAATATGCTTCATAAAATATTATACAAAAATATATGGGAATGATGAAAAAGACAGGATCCTGTGTTAGATTCTGTCATAGGCAAAGGTGATTCTCAAAAATAATAATATGTTAGTGCCCCATGAAGAAAGCCAGAATAGTTGGTCAGCTCGGGATCTCACTCAGCCTTATTCTTTATGGTTGGCCTTTAGCCAGAGCAAATCCTTCCAACTGACAGCTGTCAAATGTCACATGTTACAGATTAAAGTGAAAAACTATTCAGAATGATGGATAAAAATACTATAAACTCCGGGATCCTAAGAATTCCTTATAACTAAATTCTCAGCACCTGGAGTAGATGTCTATCACTTATACCCATTTCCTGGAACAATTCTGGCTTTATTGTACCATGAATGGCTAGAAATAGTTCATTAACATTACTTTTCAGTTAATCCAGACACTTTAACTAGAGTTTCTTCACTTGTATATCCAACTGAGAGACATGGTTTGTAGGGTAATAGTCCGTATCTGCCATGCTTTCTTCATGTCCTACCACATTTCCAGTGAGAAATGATTGGTAAATTAATAATAGTAAACTGACATCTTTATGAAGTCTGCAATGTGGAAAAATCCAGTAAGGAGGATGAGTTGGGTGACCATACACCCTGGTTTGCTTTGGACATCCCTGATACACCCTTGTTTCAATATAATTATTAATAACCTCCTCATTTGCACTCTCAAAAGTGCTTCTGGTTTCGTTTATAAAACATATGATTATTATGATGAGCAAAGCACTCAGAGTCTTGGCCACAGAATTATACACCTGATTCTATATTCATTTAGCTAATTAAGTGTGGTCAGTCATTTGAAGGTATTCTTAGAACTTCCTTTAAACAAAGACAAAGTGTAACAGTGAACCAAGGGCTTTATTGAAGTACCCCAGAACTTTTCTCTGTTATCTTTATTTTATTTATAATTTGGTTGTAGAATGATGAATAGCTGGATTATTAAACTATTAGAATAATTCAAAATCTAAACCTGAATATATGTAACAGTAAGTTATGATATGATCTAGTGAAGTGAAGCACAGGCTATGAATATCCTATTCCAACATCTATTCTCCCTTTCCTCCTTACTATCTCAACTCAATTTATTTTGGGTGGCAAAGTGTCAAGCTAAAAGACTATGTTCCCCAGAGTAATTTGCAGAAAAAAATGGCATGGTGATTAAGTTATGGTCCACAAAGTATATTCACAATATGTGGTATTTCCTGGAAGTCTTATTAAGGAAGGAGATGGCAGAACTTTCTTCTTGCTTTCTGGAGTGCAATGGAATGACTAGAACTGGAGAAATAATCTTCAACCGTTAGTTAACACACTGAAGGTGGTGGGCAAGCAAGAAAAATGGGCCTGTTTTCCTGATGATCCTGGAACCACTATGTTAGTTCTAGACTGCATATCTCTGGGTATCTGTCCTATGGGAGAAAAATAAACTCTTTACTTATTTATGGAACTGTTATTTTTCTTTTTGGTCACTTGCCGGCAAACTCCATTCTTAATGACTCAGGGGAAGAACACATGAAAATTCCATACACAGAGTTCAGAGTGGGTAGCAGTGAACATTGAGGAAAGTGGGAATGTGTTAGATGGGAAAGTTAGGCTACAGAAAGGGAAGAATTTCTTTCAAGTGTTCATAGAATTTATAAAGGTGCAACTTAGCATTTGGGAGAAACTAAACTATTGAGAAAATTCATGTATCTTATTATGTATAGCAATGGTGATACTCCAAGTGTGAGCAATAAAATGCCCTAAGTATATCAGAAGTATCCCTGGTTGAATTAAAACAATATAAAGTATCCAAGTGCCCACACTTCAGCTTGGAGTCCTGGAATGTCTGGACAACTTTTTTTTTTTTTAAAGGAAGGCATATTATAAAGCACCACGGTATCAATTGACTACAAAATGCTTTCACAACTTCCCAGAAGAGTTTCAGCTCATTTCAGCATAACATGACCGGGTATGACTACCCATTACAATATGCTAGCACGTGAATTCATTATGTGCAATATCTAAGTTCATCAATGTTGATCTAAGCATTTCGATGGCCAGAGCTCATAGATCCATCTAAATACAAAGTCTGAAGTTTTTGGCTTTCAGGAATACATCACGGACACATTGCTTTACCTCTCTGTGGAATCAGAGGGCTTACACTTGGGTATCTAGGGGCTTGCTAGGACTGGGAGCAGATGGTAGTTTTTATATGTTCTTTTTATAAATTCATTTTGAGCAGTTTTTTTTGCATGAATATTTCATTTATGACAGGGTGCTGCTTAGTTATATAAAAAGTAAATACATAACGAGCGAGGTGTAAGTATAGCAGCAATGTAGTGTTGAGGCTAATGGGTGGAGAGGATTTTAAAAATACAAAGAATTCTCATTTTCAAAAAGTACTTTGCAAACTTTAAGAGATAAATGAATTGTTTCTTTCCTACTTCCTTTATTCCTTCCTTTATTCCTGCCCCCCTATTCTGTTGTGTGCTAGTCCAGGGAAAGAGGAAGCTTTATATTTAAGAAGTCAAGCATTGGATTTTCAATCCTTATTAGGAGCACTGTTTTTACAAGTTTGAAAAAGGACCGAAACAGCCTATATAAAGTGAAAATAGCAAGGGCAAGAACCACAAACAGTAGCAGCCTAAGGTTTAGGAGACCCTGGATGGCTGGGTATACAACCAACCAACAGGAGGAAGAAAGAAGGATGGAAAATAACAGCTGCCATAAGCTGAAGTGATGAGCCTTGATCTTCATAAGGGACAGGTGGCCAAGATATGCTTGCCGTATACTTCCCATTGTGCAACATCATGTATATTGTCATCATGTTCTGGGCTTCAAAAACTGTTTCCAGGCTTATTTTAATAGCTTAGAAAAAAATGTTTAAGCCAACTTGAGAAAATTGATCAAATCTGACTTCCCTATGGAGTTGTTTCAGCCCAGGCGTATATTATATGTTGCCACAATTGATTGGAATAGGTATTTCTTATTCTTCGCTCTATTTCAACCCAACCTATATTAGCTGGTACCTAAAACTACAAATTAGACAAACCTCAAACTCCCCCAAAAACAACTTAAGTTTTGGTCCGTCTTTCACATCTTGTGTGGTGGAAGAGTAGATACTGTGGTGATTTTGAGCACAATATTTAGCAAGATATAAATAGAATGGATGTCCTGATGTAATAAGAGTGGCATTCGTGTCTGCAATGATCTAAAGACAATGTGGGTTGAAGGAAGGTAACTATGACAGAATTTCACATTTTTCTAAATGTTCCTTGAATATAAGGACTTCATTTTATATTGCAGACCTACAGTATTCATGAGGGATACCACAGTCCCAAATTCATGAATATCAGTTCAGCATATAATTGTCTCCATAAAACTTCTATTTTCTGGATTAGAACCATCACTTTCTTGGATAGTTTTGCTTCCACTTTACTTTCATCAACAGAACGAGCAGCTGACTTTATTTTCAGGGAAAGTATTCACAAAGAAAATAGTTTTTCATCATGTCATGAGAATTACTACATAGTAACTTGACCACAAGTAGAGAATATCTAAACCACTGTGAGAAGATATGTGGGCCAGTCATCTAAGCACACTCTAGCTAAATGATTCCTGCTAGAGTCCTGCCTCTCCCACATGTAATTCAATTTCATGCCTCAGCAAAATTACAAATTGTTACATGTCATGAACTCTTGACTATTGCTTGGCGGTACTCAAGTAGCAATATTAAATCCTAGGTCAATAACAGGTTTCTTTGTATTCTCAAAAAATTGCCTATTACAATGCCTTATATATAGTAAATTATCAATGAGCTTTTAGGTTAGTTGATCATCTGATTGATTACTTTAAGTATGTGTATTTTAGTATACACTTGAATGGGTAAGATGTTGGGCAGGCCAATGGAACACCCCACACTGAGCTGCTCTTGGGCCCCCTCTAGTGCATCTCTTAGAGGCAAGTTAGTAATTTTAGTTAATAACATTAGACTAATGCACATATAGTGCTACAGCTGTTGTTAGGAGGGGAAAGGATTACACAGAAGACAAATGTGGTCTGCATGGTAGCAGTAGATGAAAATTTTAGAATGCTTTTTAAACTTTGCTAACTTTATGTTAAAATAGTTTTAAAATTCCCTAGGAATTAACTTTGGTAATAAATTCGTGAATCAACAAGTCAACTTCTCCCTCAAGACAGTTCATTTATTACAAGCCTAAAGAAAATGCATTATGGTTATTCTTTTGGATCAGCCATAGATGTTGGGCTACCCACAGGGCATTCCATCATTTATTAAGAGCAATGGAAAGGTGTGTATGTAGTACTTAACCAAGAAATGATCATGTGTACCACACCTATCTCCTCTATAAAGAGTTTTGCATATTTCTAAAAATTAATTGAATGAATGATATAAACAATTATGTCACATAGTTTTAGTTTTTAAAAATATATTTTGCCCCAAATTTCAATTTTCCTGGCAAAAAATGGTCTTTCCCACATCTAACTTTCTTCTTGGTAATCCAAAAATTTGATAGATTTCCTGAATTAGAGAAGACATAGTTTTGGACAAAATAATGGTATTTACAGTTTCATAAAAACTCATATTTTCATAAAAACCAAACAAATGTTTTTAATAAAGAGAAATGTATTATAATTTTTGTTTCACTTCCACTTTTTGATTCTCACTAGGTCTTTTATTTCTTTTAGGCTAAGAGCCTGACGGCTATTATCTATTTTTATGGCTGATTTACATTTTGTTTGAGCTTTCATGTCTTCTTTTCCCCCTTGGTGTTATAAAGAGCAAAGGGGCAAATAAACTAAATTTCTAAGGAATATACCGTGAATTAGTAGAAATAATTACTGCATTTAAATACCAATTACATTGAACTGTTGTATCTTGATGGCTCTGTGAATTAGGAGGGAAAGATAATTCTGAATGCTACTAAAATATTTCATGTGTAAGTGAGAATGGAGGCCAAGACTAGGAGAGATGACTACAATGCACATAGACTGAAGCTGGTTAAAGGAGAGATGTGAAGTGGAGGAAAAAAAGAAAAGCAAAATCAGGGCAAGTCAGTGAAGGAACCTGAAACTGAGGGTTAAAATCTGGTTTTAGAGTTCAGGGCAAACCAAAGATTTAACAAAATACTATTCTATAATTTTTTTTTAAGAGCACACCATAATAAAATGGAGTTTTAAAAATGTTTTAGGAGATGATTTCCTGGGGTAAGTTTTTCTTCTGTTACTTGGGCAGTGATTTCCAGTGCTACACAAAACTCCTAAACTTTCCTCATAAATTGTCAGTATTTCAACATCAGCATGAATAATGTATGTAAAAGATAGCATAGGAAGAAGAATTCAGATTTGTAAAAGAGGAACAGCAGATGCTGGAAACCCTAATTGTGGTTATTGGGCAACGTTGTCTAGTCCATAGCTCAAGACTTTGACACTTACTGACTTTAACAGGGTTGTGCAATTCATGGACGTGGGAATTTAGCTTGGCTGAAAATGAGTGTATTTTACCTGATAGTTTTCTCAAGAAGGTGATGGTTCCCAAATGTCTAAATTAATATTTTGACTGAATTCCACCACATATGCCTCATCTCTATTGAGCACAATGGAAGACTTGTGTTTTGGGGTTGATTAACGGAGGACACAGGATTAGCACATAGTAGACTAAATTGTAAATGACTGAAAAGAAGCTCATTTGTGTCTATTTATTCATCCTTATTAATAGTTTTGGGCACTTAGAAATGCCTCAAGGAAAGGCAAAACTGCAAGTAAATAAGTTTGTGAATACTACCATTAAACTCTGGGGTATTTGAAATACACAAAAATGGCAAAAATTAATGGATACCAAGATTTCAAGAAATCAGATTTTCTAAAATACATTTATAATTCCAGCTTAAATTATTGCCTCTCAAATACCAAATATTTACCTGTTAGCATGTAGGTCATATAATAGCTCAATGAATTGTTTGTTCAAGTGTTGATTTTGAAGGCTATTAAAAGAATTTTGTTTAAGTTATTTTTAGTAAAATCCTAATGTATTTCAAGCCACTGAATTTTAAAGATCATTACTGAGCAATGGTTTTTGTTTTCTTTCATTAAAATTTTATTGGGATAACTGGCTAAGGGCCAGGGGAAAAAAGATGGTAAGTCAAGTATCTGTTAGTGGTCATTCGGAACTTCAACATTTTTATCACACAATCTGAAAACTCTTTCATACTTTTTGGATGTTTTCAGAAGAAAAAAATTCCATGTAAGCAGAAGGCCAAAGAGACTGTTAAGGAAAATTGTGCTGAGTGAGGAATCAGAATACCCATGTTTTTGAATCCTGGTTCTGTTCTATCTAGTTATATAATACGGGAAATTCGCCCAAATTATCTTAGCCTCATTTTTCACATGTGAAAAATTAAAGGGTTAGAATAAATAATGTATAAGCCATGTTCCATCTCTTATAGTCTATGGCTTTATTACTCTGAGATCCAGTAAAGAAGTTTGCAAGCTCCTTTCCAGAAAGTCTTCTTTGAGCTGTACTAATGTGTTCAACTGATAAAGCTAATATTTTCCTACTTCACTGGAAAAAGTAGATATTTTTCCCAATTCAATGCTTTCTTTGATAATTTTTATTAAAATATTGATTGCTGTTACTCCTTATCCATATAGGAGTAAAGTACAAATACTATGTGATTTAGCATAAAGCTTCAGTGCTAGGTATTTTTAAGTTTAATACTTCATGAGGCTGAGGTGCTCTATTTCTGATGTCAGTGAAGAGGCAATGTTTCAGTCAGTTCTTTCTCTCCTTGAGCTGAGCAAATCTGTGAACCTTTCAAGGACTCATGTCTTTATGATCAATTGGTTCCTTCTGATTATAAAAGAGAATTTCATAAAATAGCACCTACTCAGTGGGGTCACTCAGGAATTAGAACTCAGTGGAGGCCAAGGAAATAGGAAGGCTGACAAGGATCTTACAAGGTGAAGAGAAGGGGAAGCAGACCAGTGTTCATGGTAACTTTCAAAGCATATAAGCAAATGTGTAGCTGATCACAGCTATAACTTGGTATAAAAAGTAATTTAGGACAATATTTTGTGTTCCCTATAAGTGTAAAAAAGAAAACTACACAAACCAATAGCAAGTTTTCCCATGAAAACTACCCTACCAGATTTTGCAAGATAAGCTTATGTGCTGAGAATGATTTCTTATTGATGATAATTTATTTGCTGTACTAAGTTAACTTTCTTCTAATAATCATAATCTTTTGTAAACCTTGCCTATTTCTTAGGTAAGAAACTGAAAACTCTTAGAAAGTAAATAGTATTCCTATCATATCTAACACATTTCTATGGTGCTTAATACATAATTTTACAATGCATTATGGATGTATTCTGAATTGAAAAGTTCTGGTGTTGTGTGCCTAAGAGTCTGTCCATGACTGTTTTTGCGCGTGTGCGTGTGCACACACACACACACACACACAGTGTACACACACTCCACAACAAAACAAAACTGCTCTTAAGTGAGAGTATTACTAGCATTGTTTTATTTTGCCTGATCTTAGAAAACCTAAGAACCATCCCAATAATAATTTGAGGAACTGGTTGATGATAGGATTCTGTGTATGTAAAGCAAACTGCTTTCTCTCGTATCTCCAGACTGCAAACATACAGTTGACTCTCTAATTAGAAAAGTCTGTTCTGAGGATGCCTGGGTAGCTCAGTCGATTAAGCATCTGACTCTTAAATTCAGCTCAGGTTATGATCCTAGGGTTGTGGGATAGAGCCCTGCTTTGGGCTCCCCACACTGAATATGGAGCCTGCTTAAGATTCTCCTTCTCTGCCCCTCCCCATCAGCTTTCACATGCTGTCTCTGAAAATCGGGAGAAGAATAGTCTGTTCTACAGGCATATTGACACCTGGGGGATAAGAAGGGGAATGTTGTCAGAGAAAGCATGGTTGGGGAGATAGAAGGAAAACCAAGGCTATGCATTATCAGTTTCAACGGAGGAAAAATAGTAAGATGAAAGTGGTGATAACTCATGTTGAATATTGCACAGAAAGTTGAGAGGCTTTTCTGGAGATTTTCAATTGATTGCTGATAGTGGAAGTTGGATTGGAAGTAACTAGGGATCATGTCATAATTAGAAATCAGCATAAAGGGGTGGGTTTAATGAGCTTATCCTATATATGAAGAAAAAATATTACTGCAGGATTAGAAGAACACTGATGTTTCAAACTGCAAAATGGCTCTATGGTTTTAATATCTCATGAGATTTGTCTCTGTATGTAATTTTAAGAAATATTTTCTTCTTCACGTAAGGAACTCTCCTTCTCCCACTGATCGGTCTTCTCAGCACCCAAGATTGCAAATATGACTTATAATGTAATTTGCTCACCCAATGCTGCTTCTCTGAATTTAGTGTTTGTGAGATACGCAGTCTCCCATCTGATGCACCCATACAGTCAAAATGGTCTCAGTCATTCTGCTCTACAAAGTCAGGGGAGGCAAGCTCACCTCTGACCCAAGCTCAGTCTCTTTGTTGTGGGTAGACTGTGGGCAGGATACTGCTATGTCTCATAAATTTCTTGTAACCATAGCCATCTTTCATGTGTATCACTGAAGAAACCACAGGGACATTCTGTTATTTCAGTACTGTGAATCTACTTGACAAAGGCAAAATTTGTCCTAAACTACATGGCAGGTCTCTTTTGTTTTGTTTTGCCTTTTTTGCTCTGGATTTAGTAATTCAAGGCAGACAGAAGCCAATAATCTAGGTGTCTTCAGCTTTTGACCAGAGAAGATGTCCTGCATTTTCACTAACAGTTGATCTAGATGAGACCTTCTTCCTATTTTTAGACATGGTTGCATTATAATTATTTAAATTGTATTATATATTCCAGTATTACCTTTGTTTTTTAATATCTATTTTCTTTTTGTAGATTTTCCTTTATGGTCCCTAAAGTAATAGAGCAGATTGTTGAACGTTTCTCTCAAAACAAGATTTTCTTAAAAACTAATCACAAGAATTTTCTCTTTATTCCTTTGTAAAGAGGCATGCTAATTTTTTTACAGCTATATAAAAATAACTAGTCAATGTTTTCAAAAAAAGCTCTATGGAAACTTTCTCTCTATGATTTCTTTTCAAGAATATGTTCAAAACATACAGTAATGTTCTTTATTTATTTAGTGTTGCTAAAATTTCTTCATATTCATGTCATTTTGTTTGCAAGGTTTCCAGAGACAACACTTTTTAGAGTTAAATACTAGTTATGGTTATCAAAGTGCTCACCAACTGTACTTTTCACTGAAATATAGGCAGTATCTGATACTTATACCTGGACAAAAATATTTTGATACTAGTCATTTACTCATATCTTAGGCCTCTAATCAATACATATTCTGCTTGTGTGTAGAAAATGTACACATATGCACAGGCATAAATGTTACTCTTTGAATGTTTTCAGGGACATTTTCTGAGTCTTCCCTGGCTTTGTGAAGTGCGTTATGTGACCTTGTCACCCAATGGCTTGCAAGCAGGTGGATATGGGAAGTTTTGAACCTGCATTTTCAATGAAGTAAGAATTTTTCTGGGTGTTTCATGGACATAGCATTAAATTCGCTTTTCTATGGTTCTTATTTCCTCATTGTTTTTGGCAGGAATATTGAAACATTTTATTTTTTGAAAAATTTTAGTTTTTATATTTATTTTTTATATTTGTTTTATTTTCTATATTTTAGGTCTTACTAATATTGTAAGAGGCTTAAGCTTTGTATCAATCCGGGTCATGGTACAGAATATAATTCACCACATGGCTCAAGAAAAAAGAGGGACAAGGGATTAAAGATGTGAGAGGAGTAAGGGAATCAACAAAGGCTGGTGAAGGCCCAGAGAGCAGCGAGGGTGGGAAGTTGTTACCCTCCGAGGCTGAAGAGACAGAAGCAGTGTTACTAGAGCTCTGTGAGAACCAGAACTATGGAGAAGGATCTGGCCATGGGAGCCATGGAGGGATGCAGCTACTGCCAGACATACAGGGCCAATGCAGAGAGGGAGTGTACAATAAGCCATGACCTGTTTCTCCTCCCCCACCCTCATTTTCCTCCATTGTCTCTCATCAGTTGACTCCCTACCAGAAGCCAACAACAAGGAAGTCCAGGGGACAGAAAATAGAAGGGATGAGATGCACTTGGGAAGGCAAACAGGAAACCCATCAAAAATTTATAAGGATAAAACTACTCTGATGAAAATATTAGTTTTACTTATTAATTTTACTCTAGATTCAGCAGCAATATGATACTGAAAGAGTAGGTGTGCTGTAATATGTACAAGCCAGTAAACAAAACTATTAAGACTCAGGGTTTTACAAAGTTACTAATTGGATCCATTGAATTCTCTGGGATGTAAACAACTTTAAATCAGTGTTGTTGTTTTTTAAAGTATTATTTTAAGGGACGCCTGGGTGGCTCAGTTGGTTGAGCGTCCGACTTCAGCTCAGGTCATGATCTCACGGTTTGTGAGTTCGAGCCCCACATGGGGCTCTGTGCTGACAGCTCGGAGCCTGGAGCCTGCTTCAGATTCTGTGTCTCCTTCTCTCTCTGCTCCTCCCCTGCTCATATGCTGTCTCTTTCTCAAAAATAAATAAAGATTAAAAAAATTTTAAAGTATTATTTTAATTGCCTGAATCCTTTTTTTTTTTCAAACGGCATCTTATAAAAAGTACCCATATTAATAGAAAATATTAAAGATGGCTGAAGTAACACTGTGGAGTACCCCTACTCCAACTTCCCCTTCTAACCCTCATACCATGAAAGTCACTAAAGATCATACTGGGAACACTTGGGCTCAAAAGAGCACCCTCTGTGAAACTTTGTTTTATAAAAAGAAATTACAAATTGAATTCTATATTCTTTTTACATCCATCTTCTGTGGGAAAAATATCTAGACTGGCTGTTTCTTCAGTTTGAAGAAATGTGGAATATGTTAATAAAGTTTCAGTGTTATACTTCAAGAAGAGGCAGTCTTGTTTCTTCCATCTTTTCTTCAAATACAGAATCTGTCATTGATAATTCCAAGACTGAAGATTTATGTTTATAAGAAAATGGTGGATAGATGGTCAGTCTCTAGTGGGAAATGTGAAGGGTGTTTGATGATTCCAGATTAGTATTCTAATCTGAAGTATTTCACTTCAAAATAAATTTAATCAACCAAGTGCTCAGTGTATTCCTTCATCAAATAATTGATAAACATCTACTCTGTGCCAAATACTTCACTAGGCTCTTGTGATATAGAGAAAACAATCATGCCAAGTTTTCTGCTCTCATGGAGATTACAATTTGATAGGGGACACAAGTGGCATATATTAAGCAAACATGTACAAAATAATTACATTTGTAATGTGTTGTTAAAAAGTATAGTAGCTATAGGACACTTAGAATTTTCAACATGTAATATGTGTTTATATATACATTTGTTTAGATATTTAAGTAGATAATATGTTTAATTTATAAATTAAATTAATTTATAAATTATAAATGTATAACTGTACACATACTGTAGTGAATGCTCAAAAAAAATTAGCACTTTGGGAGACCTAGAGTCCATTGGTCCAGAAAACTGGTCTGAGGTCCTCAGTACAACAACCCTTGTCATCTCGCTCCAATCCATTTTCTTCCATTGCTTCCCCACGTACTCAAACTGAACAGATCTCTTAGATGCCAGTTATTTGCATGCTACGTTGTACCCATCCTCATATAGTCTTGTTTTTGTCGTTGTTGTTCCGTCTATTCTCTTATTTTGCCTACCAAATAATTCCCCGTTTTGAACCATTCCCTAAGTTAAATCCTTATCAGCTCATACAACTCCATGAATTCTTCATTGATCATCCAGCTAAAAGTGATTACTCTTTCATCTGAAACTCTGTAATATTTAATCATGTTTGGGACTTATATCCTGAATTATATTGGAATTATTTATGTTTTATACACTCATTCAGTATATATGTAGTTAGTGCCTATTGTGTGCCAGTAATGAGCAAATATCTCTCTGCTTTAATAGAGCTCACTTATTTCTTTGGTGGAATTTAGTTCCTGAAGAGTAAGGTAATATTTATGTACGTTTGCAATTCTATCTACTTCAGAACAAACAAGATGCCTTGAATTTGAAAGGTGATGAATAAAAATTGGTGAATGTATGAAGTGGTATCAGTTAGCCATTACATTAAAAACTGCCATTGTGTTAATTCATCCTAAGTAGTCATACTTCTTCACACTATTTTCTATATGTAATACTAGTGTAGATTAAAACAACGGAGGAATTTACCTTATGAAATATATGCTGAGTTAATCTATACCTACTGGTACATCTCATAAGGAGGATTATGAGAATAAATGCAAGTATGTTGAAATATGTATATTTAAAAAGAAGGCATTATCATTGAAATTGTTATTTTAATTTGACTAAATAAATACAGCAAAGTGCTTTTTGGAAGCTTTCAATATTTCAATAATCTTAGTTCTCCACTTTATAAACCAAGGCCCAATGATTCCTCCATCAAGGCTGGTTCCTATGAATGCCCAAGAAAAAGAAAAAGAATAGAAAGGAGAAGTACAGACATCAAATTCTGCTTAGGTCTGCTGGCAGATTTCCATGATGTCAGCCCAATTTTCTTTTTGTTCCAAAGCAGAGGCTCATGAGCTTCTTTCTCTTTCTTTATACCAATTCTTAATCATGATTCTAAGGGTCTTCCAAATATACAGAATGCCTCTCTGGTTTCAGTTGTGAAGCAAATTTTTGCAGACAGGATTTTATGCCTTTATTTTTCTTTGCAGTTGATAGGTGACTCTGAGTTGCAGTCTGACTGAGCTCCTGAAAACAGTACCGAGAAGCTGTCTATAAATAAGTAGTTTTGTTTACAGGAACTTACTGGGGAACTGGACTTGTACCACCTGCTGTATAGGCAGTGTTGAGAAGTGAGAGGAAGGGGTTTCAGTCCCCTAAGATAATTCAAATCAGCCAATCTACTCCATGTAGGTTAGCTTCTTTTCCTTGTCTTGGACTTTATAGACCCCCTTTCTCTCATTAATGCACCTTAGGAGCTATTTGACAGTATTCTTTTATGTTTTCTGATTATACTTTGCCCTCTATTCTATAAGCTTTCTAAGAACGCATTTCCTTTACTTAATGTGTCAACTAAAGAGAATCGGGTAGGATGAGAAGAATTATATGAAAATAAACTGCCTAGAATTATGAAAATAAATATCTGCAAAGTTTTATACTTATCCCCAAATTCTTAATTTAAGCCAGTTAAGAAATTTCAATTCTGTGGGCTAGTGGCAAACTGGAGTCCATATGGAGTTCCTCAATTGGTCTTCTGAGTAGGTGGGATATAAATATCATGACAGCCTTTCCGTTGTGTCCCTTCCATGGTCAGAGATGCTGTCTTTTCTGTCTGGTTGGTCCTATGCTTGGTGTGTCATGACAGAAATTATTGGTGAATTTTGTTTCATGAGGTGACAACACTTAGCTAGCAAGTAACTAAAGCCAGACACTTGTTTCCTAAGATGTGTTTTGTATACCTAAAATGCCATTAGAAGAGGGAGGCCATTCTGTTACTAAATTAAGGCTCACTGAAGCTTGCTATTAAGGCAAATAAGAAATGAATAGACAAAGCTTTCTGTACATTCTATAAACATAAAGTCAATGAGGTAATAGGAAAAGAGTCTGAGAAAAAAAAGCCCATCATTCTCTTCAAATTTTTACCCATCTAGCCCACACTTACCAGTGTCATAGCCCACACTGATTCTGATGGCTGGGAACATCCGCAAGATGAAGAACTAGTACTGTATTGTGAGTCACATGTTCTATTTTTATTTTATAGTCCTATTTAGAGCGTGGCTACTATTAGGCTTGCCCTGATTTCCCTCAGTTACTGTGATTTAGTCTCTTGATTATTTGCAAAATGCACATTAATAGAGAATGGTTTTAATGGATGCCTGGGGTTAGAGGAATAAAGAAATTGATAGCTTATAGGACAAGAGTCTAAACCTTAACATGTATAGTTATATTTATTTAATTAGAAAAAGAACATATTTTCTCTCCTAACAGAAGAGAATTATTTTGAAGCTTTCAAAAGAAGCCATCTATCAATGAAAACAACAGAAGAAGTGAAGCGGAGCCCTTATACACTGCTCTGCTCATTGCCCTGTTTTCATTAGCAATTATAAGGAAGTAGATCCGGAAATAGAGATGCATGATAGCGAGACATCAGTACAGTAACCAGTACTTTCAGACATCACCACAAAAACATACACTCAGGATTTCACAACCCTCTCACATTGGCAATGTCACAATGCTGCCTCCGGCAAGGTCCTCGTCTCCTTTTTGGGTAAAGTAGGGTTCCTTTTTTTTTTTTTTTTCTTTCCTCACACCAACTCCTATAAATCACTTTTCTTGAAGGGCAAACTAGTTTCTTGGTTTCAAAACCATAGTTGTCATGAGGAGGGAAATCCTGTTCATGCCATTAGAAAGTCAGCTTAACATGTTTGGTTAGAGAGTGATTAGGGACATTATTTTCTGACAGACTACTTGTGTCAGTCTAGATGTGGAAACCCTTAAGAGCACAATCTAAAAATATCTTATTGGTAATACAATTTACATCATTCTTGTGTATTTACAGAAAAGTATATTACTCAGTAGTTGTTTTTTTTTAAATATTTTAGGCCTAAGGTGTTATCACTGTATTCATTGAGGTTAGCAAATTTCATCACATGTAGCATCTCTCCTTGTCAATATATTCTTGCCCTTATCACTATGAAATTGTCTTGAAATACCGCTTTCCTCCATAGGTTAGCAAATACTAAATGAAAAGGCAAATTAATACAGTCAGCAATTTGAGGTTAACAAATCCTAAAACGCACTACATACAGACTTTCACCTTGAATATTCAGAGGGTTTTGTTTTTATATGTGAATTAAGTGAACAATAGCTTAATTGTAGCCCCAATGAAATGAAAGGACAAAAAAAGTGGTAATCTGTTATTTCTGGTTACTAGCATTTTAGAGGAAGTTGCCACTAGACAAGCTACTTCAGAAACTAAAGACAATGTTATTATATATGTGAATGGCCAGGGATCCTACTCTGCAGCTCTATGGAGTGGTGAAGATTAGCTCCATGAAGTTGTCATGGAAGGAGGAAAATAATAGAGATTCATATCATCACTTTAGGTAATAACGCCTGAATGGTAACTCTGGAAAGTCATTGCCATAGAAACACCAAGGTAATACTGTGACTCATTTTAGGCAAATTCACCAATTCATGAGGAGAAAAGAAAATCTATAAAAGATTTAAGGGGTTTCACCTCTAATACCAAAGGGCAAGTTTCATGGTCCTCAAGAGAAAGCTATTCATTGTCTTATCTCTTCCCCATTATATGTATATATTGGTGATAATATCATAAAATCATTTAAAAATATAAAGCATCATAAGTATTATATATGATACTAGAAATATGTTTTGAAAAATTCTATTTAACTTGTTAGGATGAGCACTGGGTGTTGAATGTAAGCGATGTATCACAGGAATCGACCCCCAAAACCGAGAGCATACTGTATACACTGTATGTTAGCCAACTTGACACTAACTTACATTAAAAAAAGTATATAAATAATGTGGATGACCAAAAAATAAATAACATAAAAAAATAAAAGAAGGATGATTTTCATAATACACTAAAAAATAAGAACAAGATACAAAAATATCTAGGAAATGGTGCAGTATTTAAGATTTCAACCTAATGAAAATTTTGTCTTGCATCACTGCATTATCCAAGAAAACCATTAAAAATATTGCTTAATTTTATGTTTTATAAACAAATGGATTATTAATTCCTAAATGAAATTCAAAATCTAAGTTCAAGTCCTGAGCTGATTTCATGAGCACATTACAGCTATTCCAATTTTTGGATTTTTAATTAAGTCTTGTTAATTTACCTGTGCTGGAGCAAACCATATAACAGAAGAATAGGAAACAGATAATTAATTAATGAATTAATATAATTTCATGTTTGAAAGGGACTCATTCCTTAGGAGTTAGTAGAAAGTATTTCCTCTGGCCTCCACCCCCCACATTCTAGAAATGTTACTAGTCCATTTGGAGAGAAGATAAACTTGGTTGCCACATAGACATAGAGAGTGACAAACCTTAGAGGAAGTTGAGAATCATGAAATACAGATGTAATCCTTGTGCATAGTAGCAAGCATGCCAAGAAACAAAAAGTATAATTGGCAAATTATGCTCAGGCCCCACTATGCTTGCTTTACAAAAAAAAAAAAAAAAAAAATTCCAAGTTTACTCTGGATCAATGAATAGGCTGGGGGAAATCATTTGTTCATTCATTCATGCACTCATTCATTCCATCTGCAAATATTTACTGAGCACCTACTATGGGGCTACAAACACTAAACCTGAAGAGAGAGTGGTAAGCAACATAGATAGCACTCAATACATTTACCTGAACAAAATTATAATATTCAAGAAGTGATATCCAATTCACTGAGTATTTTCTCAACAGAATTTCTTGAAAAATTATTTGGCAATAGATGAACATTAGATAAATCTCTAATCACAATTATCACAGAGAATGACTTGTCTAAAATATTTGGGACTCACTGTGTTCAAATTTTTTAATGCTATACTTTGTAAAATCCCAAATGATACAGATACAGACTTGTCCAGTTTTGCTTATGTCCACAAGTGATAATATATGAAGTGTGATGTATGTTGTATGTTGAAAGAAGTGTGTGTGTGTGTGTTAACCACAAATAATGTTTTAGATTCTAATGAGGGATAATATGAAAGTAATATCTAGCATAGAACCTGGTACAGAGAAAGTGCCCAATAAACTATATTTTTCAATGACTGAATCATTCTTTTTGTTCATCTTTTTATATAAGAATGTGCTGGTCATTACCATCTCTGCTACAAGTAATATTTTTCCACCTTCACCCACAACTTACTCCTTTTTTCTGTGTATCTAATTTCAGTTACTGCCATCATTTACAACATTTCAGGCAGCAAAGCACAGTGTTTCATTTAACAGAGTCCTTCCTTCTGGACTTTATAGTCCAGTGGCAGGAGATGAAACCAGAAAGAAACAGCAGGAGGTGGGATGGTCCATGTAGGCAGGAAATGTGCTTAGAGTGTCTGGTACAGTGAAGGCACTCATTGGTGTCTGTGATGTGAGTGGTTGCATGAGCCCTCATGCCTGCTGCCAACTGAGCCCCACACTGCCATGTGTTTTGTGAAGGTTTATAAACCTTTTAATAAAAGTTTTATTTTCAAAAAGCTTTTAGGGGCGCCTGGGGGCTCAGTCAGTTACCCATCTGACTCTTGGTTTTGGCTCAGGTCATGATCTCACAGTTTGTGAGCTTGAGCCCCACATCAGGCCCAGTGCTGACAGTGCACAGCCTGCTTGGGATTCTCTCTACCCTTCCCTTGCTGCCCCTCCTCTGCTTGCTCCTGTGCACTCTCTCATAATAAATAAATAAACTTAAAAAAAAGCTTTTATAATTGTCATTTGAGTAAGACTCTTCCCATTCTCTCAGCATTTTAGTTAAGACCTCAAAGCTGATATTTGATAAATAACAGTGTAGTCTAAAATTAAACTACCAAATACCATCTCTTGCAGATCTGTCCTTCACATTCATTTCCATTACTCCAACCAGGCTTTGTATAAAGGTAAGACGAAAAATTCACAAACAGTGGTTGAAGTAGTAGAACTTGTGAAAGGAGAAATCTTTATCTTGGGAGAATTTATATACCCTCTCCTCACTCAACAAAATGAAAGGGCCTCCGAAGAAATCACTCTTAAAGATTTGGGGAGCGTTTTCCAGAAAGAGAGAATGGCATGTCACTTACTGGCTGGATATTTGCCTATGAAGAAGACTGGCTAATCTCCCCTTGATATTATCTGAGTCGATGGAGAAGACGGTTGGAGAGATGACAGAGAAAGGGAGGGAATCAGGTGCACCTCCTCTACCACCGCTGTTAGGCAAGGCTGTGGAGGCTGTGTGTGAGCCAGGTGGATGCCATAATCGGCGATCAACCTTGAGTTCTCTAAAGGTCTTCTATCTAGGAGGCTGGCCAGACAAAGTGAGAAGAGGATGTGGTGTGGAGTGCAGGGCCAGGACCCAAGGGAGAGGTGGTTTATAGGAAGTCATGTGAGGTCGTGTAGAGAAAGCACTGCCCATGTCAGTGAAGTCTGCCCCCAAAAAGGGCCACCGTTTCCATGCTTGTCTCAGAGAGGGTATTCATAGCTAAAAGGGAACCACCAACAGTTGGTATTAAGTGCTTCTTTCTTCTAATCCCCTCTCTTCTGTTCTAACTCTGGAGGAGTGAGGGGTAGAAACACGTGAGAGTGAAGAAGGGAACCCAGGGGTAGATTAGCTCCCTCACTCCTTCTTATCCATCCTTCAGGCCATATGTCCCTAGACCTAAATTCCTGGGATAGGGGAATACAGGTTTTGTTGGAACTTTGTACAATTAGGGGGACCCTTTTCAAAAAGGAGAACCCGGAATTACAAACACAATATTAGGTACAGGGCTTGTAAATGTACCCTGAAAGTTCAGGGCCCTAAAGCTTAGCCTTCATTATCTTTGCAGGAAATCTAGTACTTATGGGAGTGAGGAAAAGAGGCATGAATGGCATATGAGATTGATGCTTTTCTTTTGTAGAGGTTGTACTTTCATAAGTCCAATATTAAATAGCTAACTAGCTGTCCTCTATCTTTACATCATCATCATCATCATATGGCTTATAACTGAAAGTGATCAGAAATCTAAGTTATGCCCAAGTTATAATCAAGAAGCACAGAAAGTAGACTTATCATGGTACATTAAAAGGCAATGTCTGGAGAACAACAAAGTCACTTTCTGATTCAAAAATCATTTAATATCTTCAGCTCTAATTCTGTGTAAAATAGGGGGAAAATATTTTATAATTACTTGAACCCATTAATTAGAAGATACTCAATTCCAGGTAAATAATGATAAAAATATGACCTTTGAGTGCTATAACTTTAGAGTTCCTAGGTGTGGACAAAAATTCCAGAACAAGGTCCAGAAAGAAAACTATTACGACAGAGGTCTACCTACATTTTATTTTTGATCTCATAATGACCATTCTTTTGCCTGAGTAGGCTTGAGTTCTTGTCATAACAATTTCAGTTGTGAATAGGAATTTTTACTCCTTAAGAAGGAGCTCTATATTTGCATTCTAATAAAATAATAAGAGATTGTGACCATCATATTAACTCACTTCATGCCCAAAGCAGAATATCTTCTTTGGACACTTAGTATCTGATAAGATTTGCTTCTTCCTTCTATTACCATCACCTTATAATTTCAATGGGAACATGAAAACTCCAGAATCAACTATCCAGGAACTGATGTTTCAATTTTGGGGGGATTTCCGAGAGCAAATAAATGAAGCATTGGAAAGAAGTCTGGCTAACGGCTATCCAAAATGCTCAAATAAATAGTTAGCAAGTTCATCCATGAGTTTATGTTACAAAGTAACCTATAGTGTTTTAAGGCTTCAGTGAACACTTAATAGATATTTTCTCAAGGTTGTGGACAAAGATTCTCAGAAAAGCTATGTTTTTTTATTTCTTTGCCTTGATAATAAACCACTTAGGATAAAACTGTTCTTTATATTTCTTGTGAGTCTCAGAGCGGGCTACATGCTTGGTATGCAACAGGTATCCAAGTACATTTTGAATCACTGGAATCATCATATCTATTACCAATATGATATGTGAAATCAACTGTTATTAAGAAGTAGCATGGATAGCAAGAGAGAAGAGAGATTAATGTAGCTCTATTTCTGAATATCAACTTTGCTAGTTGCCAAAAGTAGAGTTTAAATTTATACAACCAAATAGCGTATGATAGACTTGATGATGCCTAGATTTCTAAAGTAGAAATTTCCCCACCTTAGATTAAATGAGTTTGTAAACAAGACTAAAACGAATTAGAGTCCAGGTCTGTGGGATACAAAATCTGCACTTGGACTGTGCTAAACTGGAATTGGAACATAGAACTGAGCTGTCAATCACTCAGAAGTGGTGGTCTTCTCCATTGAGACTACTGGAAAGAGTGGTATAACAAAACGCCACACTCTGTATGACCTTAACTCAGAAAGCCACAAGCCCTGTCAGTCCTGGCTATAAGCCTCTTCCCCTCCAATCTCTGCGAGGGGCCAAAGAATGAGTTACTGTTATCGTGGAGACAGTCACACCACAGGAAGTAACACTCTCAAAAAGAAGAACATATCTAAGTAACAATAGTAGCACCTTCAACTTGAAAGCTCAAATTCATCTAAGTAGCACTTTCATCTGGAACAAAAAAAAAAAAAAAAAGAAAAATACCTGGAGGATATTTTTAGTAATAGTCCTGGTCATAGAAAATGCATCTGCTTTGGTCATTTGAAGCAGCAAATCTACTTTGGTGAATATGTTGTGTGGTTTTGAGAGGTTCTCTTAACAGCCTTAACATGTATTCAACTGCCTACAGCCTCTGATAAATAGGTGCTAAGTGTTAGGCTTATCTTTTTTGCACCAATACTTCTCTTTGGGATGTTTCTCCTACCCATCAAGGTGTAAAAAGGGTTGTAAAAATTCAAAGTTCTTAACCCAGGTTTAATCTAATCTGATGACAGAGTTGAGAAATTCTTCCTGAACAGTGAATCACAAATCCTCTCTCTTGCTCCATTCCTTCTGTTGCCCTTTTAGGTCCTGTCAGTTCATCATATTACCCCAGTTCCTCTCTCCCTCTTCACTCTCTCCCAGTTGGGATTTACTATCTCTAGTTTTTATTCTAGTTTAGCCATCTTGCAAATCACTATCTGACACACTTTCATAAAGGGTAACTACAGTTACTCAATGACTCTTTTCAAAAGATCTTTGCCATATTAGATGAAATCCAAGCTAAAAGTTTCATTTCAGTCTTTAACCCACTTTTCCCTCCTTAAGCTTTTTAAGGCATTCTATGCTCCTATTAAATTTATCTCTCCACTGTTTTTCTTATTCATGCCATGCTTAAATTTTGCTTTTGGGTTATTTCTTTCTCGATACTTGCCTGTTTTCCTCTTTCCAGGGACCTCTGTCCAGTCCTCTTGCTGGAAGCCCTTCTCGGATGCATTTTGATGCCTCAAATAGGCTGCTCCTTCTTTTGAATTCTTCAAATACACAGTTGATATTATCAACCTAATTATCACAGACTTATGAGAGTGACTCTTAGACAACTCTTATTTTTTCTACCGAGGTGTAAATTTCTTAAAGTGTGGGCTGTGCCTTATTCAACCTGCAGTGCTTGGAATAGTACCCTGGACAGTAAATGATTTGTATAGCTACAGATTACATGACTACATATCTAGTTATATAGGTATTTGTACATACTTGAATTAAATAGATAAAAAATTTAGAGCTGCATCAAAAAGAAAATTGGCCACATCTTATTTTATGAAAGAGGTGGTGACTTAATTCTTCATTTTGCTTCCTTTTAATAACTGTTAAAAACAGCTCCCAAACTACAATGTAAATGGCAGGTTTTTTTAACCAAAAGGTTACGAAGCTTGAACACATAATTCAGAAGCCAAAATGAATAATTAAGTCACTCCGGCAGTGACATGTTTTAAATGGAGTGCTTTTCTGTCTGTTATATCCACCAAAAATAATTAATATTAATGATCTTATCCACCTATTACTTTGTCTCATAATAAATTATATTGGAAACTTTTGTGTGCTTTCTTTAAAATAGTATACAGACTTCAGCATTTCCTTAGATGGCATGCTGATCACTTAAGAACATCACTTACAAATTATTTGCCAAGTTATTTTTATAAACTGGAGTTTCTACTGAGGGAAATTACTTTAAATGTTTGGCCAATGTGGGCCTCCAACAAATAGTGCTTGTCAATAAATATTAAACAATCATATGAATATGGAGTTGCAAATCTGAATTATATCTATGCCATGGGATTTATTATCCTCCTCTCATGGTGCCTGGGACATGGAGGCTAAAAGGTCTATTGCAAATCCTGTATTATTCATTGAGAAACATCCACCGAGGACTATGGCTTGAAACTGTTTGCAACTGCCGAGGACTTCTGTAATGAGGCAGGTTTCTTCCTTATGCCATCATATCAGAAAAGAAAAAAATGCTGATGAAACTTTAGTGCTGCTACCCTCTTTCTTCTGAGTGGGTTTTGGATATAAATACAGGATCTGAGATACTGAATTTGGAATGTGAGACTTCATTTTGTTTTCATTGACTAGTTCAAGAACAAAAGACTAAGTAATTAACCTGAAAAAAAAAAAAAGCGCCACATTCCAAGGGCTGGATTTTGTCCAGCAAAGCTTGGGCTGTGGAGGAGCTGATAGGCATTTCTCAGCTCTCCTTTGGCTGTGTTTCAGAGGCCTCACCACAAGTGGTCAGGGACTCAGAAGGGGATGGGTTGTCTTCTTGATTTTATCATCAGTGTACTGTGACTGGAGTGGTCATCTAACCGACGGTGTTTCTGTTTGTATTTAATGATCGTGGGATGTGAGGGCCCAGTGGAGCATGGAAACGCAGCCAGGCTGCCTAGTTGGAAGCACTGCTTTTCCACTTAAGAGTTCTGTAACCCAGAGCAGGTTGTTCGACCTCTGCACATCAGTTTCCTCACCTGTAAAATTGGTATAATAGTAATACCTGCCTGTGAAGGCCATTGTGAAGACTGAATGAGGTATTACTTTTCAAGTGCTTAGAACATTGCCTTGTGTGAAGTCAGCAGTATCAGCTGTGCTAGTTTTGACTTGCTGTGTGACCTCAGTACCAAACATGGTGGCTAATACCTGGGGGTAAGCATAAATTCTCAACGGTTGATGACACCTGATTCATCTAGTAATCAATTGTGGTAGATTAAATCATTTTCACTTTAGGACACTCTTGAATCTAGTTCACACTTCTGATTCTATGGTCTAGGTGAACATCAGTGCAGCTTAGAATTGCTCTGACCTGGATCCCTTCCAGTGAATCTTCTCTAATTGTAATAACCCCAAAACTCTTAAACTTAAGAATTTAGTTATCTCATGGGGCGCGTGGGTGGCTCAGTCGGTTAAGCGTCCAACTTCGGCGCAGGTCATGAACTCACGGTCCGTGGGTCTGAGCCCCATGTCAGGCTCTGTGCTGATGGCTCAGAGCCTAGAGACTGCTTCAGATTCTGTGTCTCCCTCTCTCTCTGCCCCTCCCCTGCTCATGCTGTGTCTCTGTCTCAAAAATAAATAAAAACATTTAAAAAAATTTAAGAACTCAGTTATCTCTTGAGAGTGACTGTGAATACAATGTGCTTCTGAATACCTGAGTAAAAACATAGAGACAACCTGGGCTTTTATGATTTTCTCAAGAATGGAGGTGGGGGTCACCCAGGCCTATTCTGAGGCTCTGTTGCTACAGCTAATATAAGAGGAACCCTAGGGGGACTTCCAGCTCTGACTCATCCTATCTTGAACTCACTGGATACAGTCAGAACTCACTAGGTTGGAGAATGAAGCAAGTCAAATCCCTTCTTGACTCATTTTGTCTTGGCTCCCTTGAAAAGCAGTACATTACCTTCTCTAGTGTCTAATCTCGTCATTGGCCTTTTTTCTTTTTTTTCCCACTTTCCCAAAGTGGAACCTGAGCCATATTAAAAAGTCTGACCATCTAGCAACTGCTTTTCTTCAAGGGCTCATGCTCTTAGCTGAGATTGGTTGTCTAAGTAACAGAGCATGATCTCCTATGCACATTACTGAGTAATAGTTTCTGGGAGACTGGAAAGTATGCAATATTGGCATAATAGATCAAGACTTTCATCAACATAAAAGGAAAGGAATTACAAGGTACTTGCTGACAGGGAATTGTAGCTTGAGAGGGCACTCAGGGGGCAGATAAACTAAAAGCATTTTGGCGCAATGAAGTATATTTCCTGGACAGATGTGTTTCATTCGTGATGGAAGGGCCTCACACTTCTCATGAGTCCTAACATGCCAGTTACAAGTATGCTTGAACCCATGTTGTGTCAGATACTGTTATCACAGGAAGTTCAATGTTGTCACCCCCTTAAGGTGACATTACTTCAAGAAAGCCAGACCAGAGTTGTTTGCTGAGAAAGAGGCAGTGGTCCCATTTTTATTTGGTGTTTTCTCCTGTCATCTTGGAGTCAGGTCAGGTTAAAAATAGCAATTTTTGATTTGGGTTTTATGCCCATTCAATCCTGGTCAGTTTAGCACACAATTCATTTTGCCTTTTTCAAATTTTTCCTTACAGGTCACAAGTAGTATTAGTATTATATTGAGAAAGCTACCTTATAAAGAATGGAGATATTTCCTATTTTCTCAGAGAGAAAAAAGAATCCTTAATAAAATAATTATTAACAGGTTAATGAAGGCACGCCTGGGTGGCTTCAGTCGATTAGGCATCTGACTCTTAATTTCAGCTCAGGTCATGATCTCATGGTTTGTGGGATTGAGCCCCACTTTGGGCTCCGTGCTGACAAGAGAACCTGCTTGGGATTTTCTCTCTCCCTCTCTCCCTGCCCCTCCCTATGCTGCATGTTCACATGCACGTGCTATCTGTCCCTAAAAATAGGTGAATAAACTTAAAAAAAAAAACTAAAAAAAATGTTAATGCAATCACTATATATATATATATGTGTGTGTGTGTGTGTGTGTGTGTATATATGTATATATATATATATATATATATATATATATATATGTATTTCTATTGTGTATGAGAAAATCTGGAAGGTAGAAGTCATTTTCCTCCAATTTTCACACTGCCTACAATTTTTCAGCTCTTCCTTTCGCCTGGTATTTTCTTTAGAGCCAAATAAGTAGATTCATAGTTTTCGTTACCCTAGAGAGCCCCTTTTCATCATAAAGTCTAATAAGAAGGCCCCAGACATAACTACAGTGTCCCAGACTGCCCTTTACACTAGACGAAAGGTAAAACGAGCTGATCAAGTAACAAACTACAAATTGATGCAGGCAGTGAGAACAGAAGCCTGGTTTTCTGCCCTATAACGTCTGCATAGAAGTGGAGAATATGGTTAAAAACATTGGCGGCAGCCAGTTACCGGAATAGCTAGCACTTCCAGGAACAAATGCATTCCTAATGAATTTGTGGACACTGCATTTACCGCAACAACAGCAGGTTTTCTCACATATGCACTCCACAGCACCCGCCTGCACAGGGTTTATTGACCTTCTGCAAACACTGACGGAAGAGGGGGCTGCCAGAGAGTGAGAGGCAGAGAGCCATCCAAAACATCTTGGAAAGGCCTCTGAGAGAATTTTTTAGTGTTTAGAAGACATACTATTCTTCTCTCTGCCAAAGTCTTTTTTTTTTTTTTTCTGGTTAAAGCATTCAAAGAGTGAAAAAAAAAATATGGTTTTCTAATGACATAGTCACGCAGTCCCTTCCAACATCCACAATACCTGCCGAGATCTTGTTTCATTCTAAGGCAGCTCAAGTGTCTTGATTGTAGTATAAACATACATCCTGGTTGACTGAGAAAGGCTTTTTTCTCCCACTGTTCATTTACATGGTTTTATAATCTTCCTGTGTATTAAACAGTAAGTCTAGCATGAAGAAGTATCTTTCCACAGGGCACAACCTCACTTAAACACTAAAGTTTGGAACTTGGAACTGGTTGGAGAGAAAATACAGGGTTTTTTTCCCCCACATCTGGCTGTAGCCAGAGGAATTGAAGTCATCAAACAATGTTTTAGAGACCTCAAAGTCACTGGCTGGTGTCACCACTGGATACTGATAACAACTCAGTATACCCTAGTAAGTAAAAAACCACAGAGTTCATGTTGGAGGAAAGATTCTTTATGAATCAAAGTAAATGTCTTCCTAAGAAGTGTCTCACATTTTGACACCTCACCAAACTGGCTAAGGATAAATATTTAAGGCCTAACTGATCAAACATTACCATCTTATTCTCCTTTACTCAAGAGCTGACCTCCCTAGAACATATCTCCCTAACTGGAATAATTCAGTTCTGCTGGCAAAATACTCTAATGAAAACTGACATCCATTTGCCTCTTCTTTTAGGCACTGGAATTAATGTAACAGAGCTCTCTAGCCACGATCTGTTCTATTTGTGAACAATAAAAGAACAACAGTGATATTAATTGCTGTGATTCAGGTAAAGTACACATTGTGGTCATCACCACTGTTTGCTCTGCCCCACCCCAAACCAAAAACACATAGAGATAATGGTGCCAGAACAAACTGCAATCAAACTTTAAATCCTCAAGCCACTATTCTGTATATGGATCTGGAATAAATAATACAAGTGTCACATTTATCATTTCATTTTACCAGTGTTATTACTAGCTCAACTAAAGACCACATCTGGTAAAACCTTGTTTTAATGACCAGCTCCAGACATTAAATTTATGCTGCTCTGGTTGGTTGTGGTTGGCATCTAACTATTGAATAAATGGCTCTATCCTTAAAATATTGGGTTAACTTACTGATTTGAAACCACTTCCCAATAACAGTCAACAGTGATCAGAGATCAGCTAAGATCAGAGGAGTAGAAATAGGCCTTTATGACAGGCACAAGGTAAGAAGTTACCTGTCAAACAATCAAGACTTGAAAGCATCCTAGAATCCTAGATCCGTAAGTAACTAAAGTCACTAACCACCATGTGTTCACTCCAGGTATCACCAGTTCCTGTGTAATTGAAGACCCCACCAACTTACTTGATCATTTCTTTGCTTGCTAACATGTAAACCAATGGTAATCAAGGCAAGTGAGAGAATATGAAAGTTAAATGTGAGACTTCTTAATAACTGATCAAATGAAAAGAGGAACACACCTGACTAGAAAACTGTGTAAATGATGATTTGAGGCTTTGCATTTCACAGGAATGAGATAACTAATAAGGATATAATACCCTGAAAGGTCTGCCCTTCTTAATATGTTTCATTAACTCTAAAGTCACTTCTTCCAGAAGTTTTCATGCCAGTAATTTCCCCTGACTCTGGTTATTGATCCATTTGGGGAGCATTTTTTTTTTAGCATAGCATGTAAGCAGTAGGTCCCGTGTATGTTATGTTTATTTATACTTATTGATGTTTCTTTAAATTAGCTTCCTATAATATCTGCAAAAGGTGGAAAATATTGAAAAAGACTAGTTGACAACAGATTACACATGGCCTTGGATGAGATATAAAATGTTTGGACTTTATCTATAATCTACCAGGAGGAGTTATTGTAGATTACTTCTACCTGGGTCCTGCACCCAAGTTTCTGATTTACTGATCTAGAGTGAGGTCTGAGCATTGGTATTAAAAAAAATATCTTCACATCTACTGATCAGGATCCAAGAAAAATGATTTAAATGAAGAGACTATAATGAAGGGACAAGTTGCAAAAGTGTGAGCAAGGTTAATCTAACAAATTCAGTATTAAGGAGAAGGTGGCCAGAAATTAGTAATGTCTGGAATCCATTTGGCCTCCTGGTAGGAACTGTAATCACAGAGGGACAAAACTACTGACAAAGTTGTGATTCCCCTGACACCAAAAACAAAACAAAACAAACAAACAAACAAACAAACAAACAACTAAGGAAAACATAATTTGACACTCTCCTCCTGTCCACCGGTCTTCTGTCAATGCTTCCATTGATGAAATCCTGAGAGAAACTACTGGGCGAGGGAACCCAGATGACGCGCTCTGTGGAGGTTATCCTCCTGGGGCATAGGACAGGGTTGAGAAGGATGAAGAAAGTATGGGAGGAGGCAAATAGAAAATAACAATACAGGTGACTCTATAGCTAAGTTTGAGAGTTGCTGCTGTAGATAGTGGGGGGACCAGGGAGCTCAAAGGATCACATAATACACATAGTAAACTCTGAGAATTATTTGTCCCACACCTTCATTTTCACACTTGAAACTGAGGCCAGAGAGTGACACTACACATCCACCATCATAGAGTTAGGAAGCCTAAGATTCAGGGCTACAAGTATTCCACATTATCAAACACACAAATTGGTATGATGAAAACAATACTTAAGGAAAATTAATTTGACAACAATGTACCGAGTATCTTTAAAGAGAAAGATATTAGAGGAAAATACAAGTTTGGAGAGTATTGGTATGACTTTAAGGGTGAGATTTTAGGATTCTAAACTAAATGAAAGTTGAGAGGGGGCGCCTGGGTGACTCAGTCCGTCAAACATCCAACTTCGGCTCAGGTCATGATCTCGTGGTTCATGGGTTTGAGCCCTGTGTCAGGTTCTGTGCTGACAGCACAGAGCCTGGAGCCTGCTTCAGATTCTGTGTCTCCCTCTCTTTCTTCCCCTAGCCTGCTCACACACACACACACACTCTCTCTCTCTCAAAAATAAACATTAAAAAAATTAAACTAAATGAAAGTTGAAATGGAAAGGAGGAAACCAATACTACAGAGCATGCAAAGAAAGTTTTACAGACTTTTGTAAATTGCTGTGTGTATGAGAAAGGGGAATGAAAAGAATTTGGAATCAGATAGGAGTTGGATAATTCTAGTCCAGAACAATAGGAGAGAGGTGGTAATAGTGAAATGGCACAAGAATAAAAGCTGTTTCTGTAGGGAAGGAGTTCAGTTTTAGGTGGTTTGAGTATATGAGTTGAATAGTCCATTATCAGTTGGTGAAATGGGAACTGGAATATGTGGTTAGATATAATGTATACAGTAAATGTCTCCAGTCTTAAGATTTTGTAGTTATTGAAATACCTGTGCTTATTTATCAGGCAGAAAAGATCCTAGAGCCAGGTTAAAATTGTTACTTATTAGGGGAAAAACACGGGCTTGCCCTAATATTTTTCATCCCTAGTTTACTGGACGGAATGACTTATATGTCCTTTGATAAGTTTCAAGAATATTTTATTCTATCATTTGATATTTATACATGTGTAGGTTCCTGCCATCTAGATAAAGGGGTTTCCAAGTAAAGATAGTCATTATAAACATTCTTAAATTCTTCAGAGAAATGTACTATCAAGGGAGAAGTGTTTCTATCATTTAGTCTCTGGGTATGTTAATTTATTTTGCTATCTGTCCTCCCAGCCCAATAGGCTTATTTGTTTATCATCCCTGATACTCTGTTCAAACCATGTGAAAGTAATTTGTTTCTCAAAACAATAAAATTACACCTACTACTAACTTTTATGTTTTGCTTTACAAGTCCTCCCTTACAGTTCACGTGGTGACCCTTTAATAAGCATGTTTGGGGGCGCCTGGGTGGCTCAGTCAGTTAAGCGTCCAATTTCAGCTCAGATCATGATCACACAGTTCGTGAGTTTGAGTCCCACATTGGACTCTGTGCTGACAGCCCGGAGCCTGGAGGCTACTTCAGACTCCGTGTCTTCCCCTTCCCCTGCTCACACTGTCTCTCTCTCTCAAAAATAAACAAACAAACACTAAAAAAAATTTAATAAAGAATGTTCTGAAAAAGTAACATTTTCAAAAGATAATTTCTAAATATAGTAGCACTCTATATTTCTATTATTCCACCACCTCACTTACACTAAAAAAGAAAAACTAAAAAATGAAAACTAAATTTTAAAATTTTAACTTTAGTAAAATTCTGAATTTTAAGTAAATCACCCCACAATTTTTTAAGTTATTTCAGTATGTGATAATGCAAATACTGATGGAGAAACCAGAGAAATTTCAAGTAAATCTTATTAAGTAGTACCAGAGTGTTTTCTTTTTTCTGATAAGTGTGTTTCTTTGAAATTGATAGAGAAGTATCTTTAAAGAGTTACTAACAAGTACTTCTTTCTTTTACTATGAAAATAGTCATATTCTTTATCAGACAGTTTTTTAATCTCAGTAAAACCTGTGATAAAGTATCCAGATATATGAACTCACTCTGTTTCTTAAGCAGGATAATTAACTTTGCATGCTTTTCTTAATTATATTCAAATACAGTTTCTTTGATATAGTTAAAGTCAACATTAATCTGTTAAAGCCCACACTTCGATTCAAGTTTTGTGGAAATGCTGAAAAACGTATCAGGGCCTAAATTCTTAGGCTATCAGTTAGACCTCTACTGGGTCCATAATTTGTTGAAGACTCATGTTGGCATTTGTAACCCATATACCATCTTGGTATCATGGTCATCAACTCTGAAATGTCATGAATTGAAGATCAACTTTATTTTTGGAGGTAATTCTATTATGAGGTTTTTGGTAGTGCTGAAGGTTCTGTGAAGTAAGGGAAAAATAATCTACATTACACTAATTCACATTCCACTGTCAACCACGTTACTTTGAGACTTTACTCTCAGTTTCACACCTTGTCCTATTTCCAGATGAAGCTGACTTCTGAAGAAATGCTCAAATTTTCTAGTCTGCCCACTCCTCGATGGGTAGATGATAAATAAAATCAGGCAGTGTGACTTTTCTATTGCCCACTTCTAAAGGTTTCCACACACTCTTGGAATGAAACACTTTAAGGCACGGTGTTTATTCTTGCTTCATGATATTTATATTTGCATGATGCTATAAATAAGAACTCAAATGCATTTTTAAGCAAGCTGATGAATAATACCGCCCAAACCTTTACATTTTAGTTTTTAGAAGTGAGATGTCATAGTCTAAAGTGTAAAATCCAAATGTAGTTTGTAGGAGGCAAGAAGTGAAAATGAGTAAGGATTTTTTTTTTCAGAATGGAAAGTCCAAATGACCATGTTGCTGACCAGCTATGACCCTGTTTGTAGTTTTTACTCACAGTGCAAGAAAAGCATGTCAGTTCAGTGTTTTTTGATACATACACACTGTTTCATCAGTTATAGGGTCTACCCTATACCCTATAGGCCATCATCACTATAACTAAAAGTCATGAACCAGTCTCACATTCCAGTTACTATTCAATTTTGAGGCCTGCCTTCCACATATTCACTATCTATGTGTTGAGCTTGGACTTAATGAAAGTTTGGGAGTGGGAGGTGGGGGAAAAGTGGGAACAACACAATCCATGTGGTTCATCACTATTTTTCCATTCCTGGTGATGATTTAACTATAATCTACATGCACATTCTTCATCCATCTGCCCTCAACCCTACCCAGTTTCTTTGAGAAACTTGTTTCTTTTATGACATGTGTTGAGACATTTGTTCCTATGTGAAAACTACTGGCTGTGTTACACTGGAGCTGCAAACCTTGTCATGATTGCCAGTATGAGTCTGGATACAGCAGAAGCTTCTATAACAGAGAAACAGAAAATATAGTGACTGAAGAAGGCAGATGTGTCTTTCACTCTCTCATATAATTGTGCAGGAGAAAATGGTTAATGAGAAGCTTTGAGATGCCAATCTGGGACCCAAGCTGGCAAGTTGACACTGCTTTATATGTGGCTTCGATCTGGGACCCGAGAAAATTTCCTGTTCTTGCCTCTTGCAAGAACAACCAATAGGAAAAGACAAAGAGGAAAAAAAAAACTTGACCAAGGCAAATTATTATTAAGGACAAGACCTGGAAGTTATACAAATTTCTACTCATATCCCACTGGAAACAACTTAGTTATGAAAGAAGCTGGAAGGGCTAGGTAATAAAAAATATAGCTGGGTGACCATTCAGGGAAGATCTATCACAAAAGGGAAGAACAAAAGAATGGATAATATGGGACTTAGCAACCTCTACTACAATAACCATATTCTAGCCAACTGAGCTAAAACATTAAATATAATATGTAATACATATAATTGCATAATACAGATGTACTATAGGACACTATTAGGCAAAATAACAAAAAATGAGGTGAAGTTGTATTGAGAAAATATTGTTGTCTCATATTAGTACTAGGCATAATAATTATTCTTGGTACACAGCCCTAGAGAACTAAAATTATGTGTGAAATAGTGAAAATTTGTCAAGTATATAGAGATACATTTCTAATCCTTTGTGAACATGAGTCCTCAATTTTTAGTTTCCTAGATGAAGAAGGAAAAGTTTAGTCTGTTTATTTGGAATTTCCAGAAAATTTACACAACATATTTTAATATTTCAGTGTTCTACATATCAATGATTATGTCTTAGTAAGTTTTTCCACTGTGATGGATCCATTTAATATAATTTTTCACTGTTTGGTTTTCTATCAGTAGAAACGCTTTACTGTATTTAAGAATTATAGGTAAACAAAAAGTCCTTCAAAATAATAATCAGTTAAGTGTTAGTGAAAAGTATGTAGCTAAGTGGAATGGAGTAGAATAGTTCATGGAACTTTATCCTTCTAGTTCATCTTTGATGAGGGCAAGGAGAGGTGTGATATGAAAGGAATCAAGAAGAACAGATTTAAAGACAAGAAGCAATGACGTTAAGCAATGCAAAACAATAGCACTCACATCCAGTCTCTCAAACAAGAAACCTGGTGTAATCTTTCTTCCTCTAGCTTTACTTCAGTCTCTAATTCATTATTAAGCTGTGGCACACAACCTGCTTAAACATTTCAGATCTATCTCTGGTTCTTCTCTCAATGTCACTAGTCTATTGCAAATCTAAATCATTGCAAAAATTTAGACTTCTAACCTAATTAGATTAGATTGCTAATTTGTCTGATACTCATCATACACTTCTGTACCCAACTCTTCCTTCCTGCTGTGCTCTGCATTCACCACACAGCATATTCTCCCAAATGCATGTCTGCTCATATCACCCCCCTAAAGCTATATCAAGGCTCTCTAGAGTTTTCAGAATAAAATGTTTTTATCTCAGCAGAGATGGCCCTTCATAATCTGGCTTCTGCCATCTATTTAGTCTTATTTGCAGCAGCTTCTAAATGCTTTCCCTCCAAAAAAATACATTTATTTTTTGTTCCCTGGATGTATCCTACAGTTTTACATCTCTAGGCCTTGAGTAATACCTCTACCTTGTCTACCATACTTTCTTCAACTTAATATTCAAACTTAGTTTAGAGTTCATTAACAAACAAACTTTCTTTGGATAATTTTCTACGTCCAATACCAGGGTTAAATACTCCCCCAAGCACCAATTATGTCCTGTTAATATCTCTCTTGTGCTACATATCATATGGCATCACTCCATATTACATGATACGATACACATCAGTCTTCTATAATCTGAGTGTTCCTTGAGACCATAGACTATCTTTTATGTCTATTTTCCTTGCATCTAGAATGTTTATAAAAGATAAGAGGTACTCTTTGATGGACTGTCCAAGTAACTAGTTGATATAATGAGGATAGAAAAGTGTTGTGATATTTTTAAGCTTTGCAAACATTGTGCCCAGGTTTAGACAAATCTATTAAATATTTTCTTCATTAACTAGTGATATCAGCTAGTGTATGATACACTAGAGAGTTTTGAGTTCCAAGGAGCCCCAGAAAAGTTGAACATTTACTTTACAAACCAGCCACCATATATACCTATTTGAATAATTCCTTATTTTATATGAAACTAAAAAGAAAAAAAAACACCAAAAAATGACAGGAATAAAAATATCCTATTTTTACTCTGTAATGAAATGAAAGATGAAAGATGCTAAAGAATTTGAATGAAATCAGAACAAAACTAATTCCATTGGCACAAATTCCTAGATGGCATTGTAACTGGGTTTTGAATCATGTAGTCAGTGAGTCAACTAAGTATCAGTGTGGGTGACTGTAAGGGCTTCCTTCATTCTCTGTGTTTACATCTGGAAAAAGCCACATTAGCAACACATTATCTAATCATGAAATTAGACATCTTGATCAAAGGTTTTTTTTTTTATAGGAAATCATCGCATATTTTCTATTGAGAAAAACTATTTCTAAACACTAAGGGCCTATTTGGAAACATGTTTAATATATAGTTTCACTCCTACTCTACAAAATAACTTACACACCCTCCAGAAATTCACTATAAGATTTTCCCAGTTTGAACTATTTTTGCTTCTGAGGATTTTTTTTTTTTTTACCTTTTCACTCTTTAATTCTGCCTAGAGTAAATGTGTTATTAGGGTTAACCAAGACTACCAGGTCATCTAAATAAAACTATTCAATCAATTGGGTTGAGTGAAATTTCTACTAATTTAATTATTTTCTTTCTTCAATTCTGGCTATTTAGTGGAACAACTACTTTGTTTTGTTACTAGAATTTACTTAAATTGTCAGTTGATTTGATGTTACCTAGATAGGGACAAAGCTCATTTTGCTGGAAGCATTCTAGTAAAATTGACAATCAGTTTTACTTTTGTTGTTATTACTCCTCTTTTCCTTAAGAAACAAATATTGAACGGATACTAGTTATAGAGTCCTTTCCCCTAAAGAGAATTTCTATGGATTAGGAGAAACTTAAGAAGTCAGTAGTTTCTAAATCTTATTGCTTTTAACTCCTGTTTTTAAAAAAGGAAATAGAATTCCTAAAATAACATTGTATGCAAAGAAAAAAAAAAGGAAGAAGAAGAAGAAAAGAATTCTATTTGGTAGACTAAGGAAACTCTTGGGTTGAATCAATTCTTTCCCCTGAATTTTCTATAAACTTCCTCTCTATACCACTTTCAGTTTGAAATAAACATTTACAATAGATATTGAAATGGTTCTTTGATATTGTTAAAAACAACCTCCCACCTATTTTCCTCTTCCTCTTTCCTTCTATCTCCTCCTTTATCACATCTTCTCTTTTGAGATATGTGATTCATACATGAAAATTAATTTAAACACTTTACTAGATCTGCATATACCATTTTTCAAAATGAAGGCCACATGTCTATAAAGTACTGTTACAACCACTAATTCAGAAAAATCTTGGTTTACATTTGGAATGGTACTTGTTTTTATTCTTCAAGTAATATAAATTCTGGCTTATAGATATTTGAAAAAAATATTATAATTTTCATCAGAAGCCTTTTGTGTCACCATGCTTTGTATTTTTCAGAATTATATGTGTGTCACAAAACTGACATTCATTCATTTACTGTTTATTTTAAATCTTAATGTATGACTAAACTTTTCCTTCCTGATCTTGACCCATAGTACAGAACAATTTGGTTAACTCATTTCAATTTACTACAAAGTCAAAATTATTAAATATATATCTCTTCTTTCTTTTCCATAAATTTTCCATTAATAATTGATGTTTCTAACTTGGCATAACACTAAGGAGGGTGAACATTCCTCTTTAAAATTGGCTCTTGTGCAGACCTTTTCATATAATTCTTGCATCTATTCCTTGGTATCAAACAACTAAATGACAACTTTCAAAAACAGAATTATAACTCACATTTTCTAGGATTTAGACAATGCATGTAGTCACATTGAAACAACTCTCAAATAATGGGTATTTGCTCCCTACTTTGCTGATAAAGGATTTCCAAACTCTGTCAGAGTCTTAACTAGTTATGTCTAGCAGTTCACAAAAGTATCTCCCAAGAGCTACAAACTATTCTGTCATGTTCTTCAGCTCTGCTATCACTCTTCCATGAACTTTACTTCTCATGAAGTCATGATAGGAGCCCTTCACTGATGCTATTTGGTGAAGAATATTCCAGATGATTTAGTATTTGTAAAATATTAAGCAGTACATAAAAATAATGCCATATATATGCCTACGTATATGTATATATTTTGGTTTGCTTATTTTGAAACACATTTGTAATTTGTTTATTGATATAATAGATCATGAAATTTTCTGCGCTTACATATATATATTTACCTTACTGTTTTTTGTTTTGTTTGCTAGTTCTTACACTTGCATAGTGTTCAAGGAAAGACTATACTATAGCTTGTTTGTCCAGTACGTTATTGATGTTATTAGTATTAGTCTGAATGTTTGAATGTCCAATGGGTAAACATACCTTCTCAAACTTAACTCTTGTACAGACCTTTCCATAGTTTTTAAAGAAAAGTTGTTTTTAAAAAGTTAAAAAAAAAAACTTTCCCAGTTTTTTTTTTTAATTTGTTGTTATAAACAATGCTCTAATTTACATTGTGTACATATATTCTTCTACATTTGATTAGGTATAAAGTAAATTATTGGAACTAGGTTAGTATCTTCAATTTAAATTTTGCCAGTTATTGCTAAATTTTCTAAACAATAAAGTGAATAAGAGTTTGTTTTTCTACACTCCCACCAATAAAATCTCTCTATTCATACACACACATATAGACACACATCAATATATCTCACTACTACTGAAGCAGTTATTTTGATCATTCAAAATAAACTTTTGTCAAAAGACAACTACACTTATTGCCCCACCAAGACTTATGTTTAATTTTTCTGCATTTAGAAAGATGTTAATTGATATTTTTAAACCATTACATTATTTGGCTTATCATTATGCAACAATTTAATTTTAACCATATTCTGGTTTACTTAAAAGCAAAATATTCACCTCCCTGCTCATCCAAACTGCAGAGACTGAAGGTATGTGTTCTGTTTTGACACTACTTCTTAAGGCAATTAGGCCTCTGAAGCAGAGGTGAAGAGAAGGTCAGTGGAATTTTCCTTCGTGTGTGTCTGTTTATCATTGGAACAAGCTAAGTTCCTGTTATGTAGAAAGCTTGAATAATTCTGAATTTTGCTATGCTTCTGAACTGGGGCTGTTATGAATTGTTCAGTCCAAAGGTTATAGTAACAACCAACTTAATGGGCTTGCGACTCCTTCATCATTCATAATGCTTTTCAAAATTTACACAAATCCTTTTCCATTCCTAAAGACAAGCACCCTAAATACAGCGTGTCATTTGGCCTTATTCTAAGTTCCAAAAACATATGGGCTATTTAAATGGAATCAGCAAGCAATGAAAGAACTCTGTACCAGACTCCCTTTTCAAATAGGAAGAGAGGATTCTTTGCCTTTATGTACTTTATTTATACTCTGAATTTTCCCATGGGTTTGCACATGTATACTTTGAAGGTGTTTACATTCATCTTCCTGGTAAGATGTATTAGCATACACTTTCTACGTCTCAGTGACTGGAAGGCTGAGAGCACTGTAGGTCACAAAAGAACCAGAAGATTGAGAAAAGTGCCCAGTGCCAGCAGCTCGCACACACATGCAAACACACACGCGCACACACACACACACACACACACACGCCTGCACAAAATTACATAGGCTATTGACTGTAATAGGGTGTTGTTTGTAGGATAATTCTCAAATCTTTACTACCTTTTGGTAATATAAAAAGAATTTACTCTGCCAATCAATGCTATGTCACTTAATACTCACTACAATATTGTACCAGATTTCAGAGTTCTTCTACCAAACGTGGGAGTTTTGCCTTATCCAAAATAGAACATGTACAACTATCCAGTATTTCTTCCTTAAGTTGACTTGCCTTTTTCACTTACATGAACTTATTTATAAGAAAATTGTTGTGGGGTGCCTGGTGGCTCAGTTGGTTATGTGTCCTACCTCGGCTCAGGTCACAATCTTGTAAGTTTGTGGGTTGGAGCCCCACGTGGGGCTTTTGTGCTGACAGCTCAGAGCCTGGAGCCTGCTTCAGATTCTGTGTTTCCTTCTCTCTCTGCCCACCCTTGCCCCGCTCTCACTCTGTCTCCCTCTCTCAAAAATAAACATTAAAATAAAATGAAAAAAAAAGAAAATGGTTGTAATTACTCTGCATTTAAAAACTAGAATCAGTGATATAAAAAGGAGGAAAATAAAAGCAAATACTCCTAACACAAAATAACACTATTTAATTATAGCAAGGTACTACTGTCTGACATGGCACTGGGCCATGTCTTCTTTCTTTTTGTTCAAAAAGAAAAACAAAAAGGATTGAAAGGTAATGTTAAAAGATTACATTTTTAATAATGTGACCCATATTTTTTTCATGTCCCTGTACCACAACAAATCATTCCCTGGATCGCCATTGGTAAACATCCAAATTTTAGGAAACACTCAAGAGTTTGTCTCTATGAAAATCCCCATGGACCCTCAAATAAGATACACATTTCGTTTACTGATATTTAAAAGAATTACAGTTTAGGTGTTAGCCCTGTGAAGTAGAATGGGAGAATTAATTCCACCAGACAGGCATTAAAACAAAATTCTCACTCTATTTACTGATACATCTTTTTGCATGTGAAAATAATTAATTTAGTTATTTTTGAAACAATACACATATATAGGGGAAAATATGAAAATCTGCTTGTGTCGGTATTCACAGTTGCTGTGCTGATACATATTTAGACCACATAGCTCCTCCTCTCACAAGGAAGTCCTTAAGTGGTCAGTGGTATATAAATGGAAAATATCCAAATTTGAGTTCTTATCACCACTCAGAAATATCATGGCTCTCACTTAGGTAATGAGGGAAGAAAAATCTCAATATTAATTATTTCTAATTTCCTCCTAGAGGTTTCCCTACTTACTCTTTTGTCCAGATGTCATGCCACTTATATTTAAAAGCCGAAGTCAAAGAAAGAGAAATCCTTGCTATGCCAAAGAAATGAAAGTGGAAAGTTAGGATGAGAGCTATTTTCTTCTCCATTCCCAAGTGACTGCTCTGTTAGATTATTCGCAAAGAGAGCGTGAGCCATGTATTGTTCTTTGAAGTCAAATACGAAGATATTCCACTGACACAATAAGCTACTGTGCATTTTGAATTTGTCACTAATTATCCAATCTTAAAAATACTTAAAAAACAATATTTTATTGCCTGACTTAGCAAATAGAACCCACAAATAAGAAGAACCACACCAGTCAAATAAGGCATTTATAATGTTCTAGGAAAATTCATTGACTGTTATTTCAATGGAATTGATGTTTCCATAATGGGAAACCACTAGAAATTCATATTTGGATTTTCATAATTTTACCTAAGTGATCAGCCTACTGTCTTCCCTTATTACTCATCTACTTTGTTCATTTTTATTAGAATGAAACCCCTTAGGAAACCTCAACATTCCTGGCAGGTGAAAATACAGAATATCTATCCAGATATCTTCATGCCAGAATTACACAAACTACATTCATCAAACTGATTAGAGATGACAAATACCTTCTCAGTATATTTTTTTTTCAAGAGCACAAGGATGATACATTCCCCAACTCTTTACACACTTACACTGACCTTTATCATAATTTTGCTCCATTTACTTGATTAAGGAAATGCATCCAGCAGAAGTTCCTAGCCTGTTGCAACTGCACTACTAGTTATAAAGGTATTTTGATAGTAATGTCTTGAGTTGGCATTATAACTCAACATCTTTCCTTCCTCTCTCTTTCCTACCTCCCAGTACCCTTCTCTGTCCTCCTCAGCCTTTATCTCTTTCCATCTCCCTTATTTCCTTCCTTTAAAAATATATTCATTGAGTGCCTGCTGTATATGAGTTGCTATTGCCCAAGGTTTGAGAACTCAAGATATTCTTCTTGTGTTTAGAACACCTGGAGTTGAAGCTGAGCTCCATCACTTAGTAGCTATATTATGCAAAGAGAGTTGAGTAACATTCTTTTTTTTTTAAGTTTATTTATTTATTTTGAGAGAGCGAGAGGGAAAGTGAGTGACAGTGCACAAGTAGGGGAGAGGCAGAGAGAAAGGGAGAGAGAGATAATCAGTGCAGAGCCTAACCCGGGGCTTGATCCCACAAATCGTAAGATCATGACTTGAGTCAAAATCAAGAGTCAGATGCTTAACTGGCTGAACCACCCAGGTCTCCCCTCCCCCGCTTTTTATAAGTTTATTTACTCTGAGAGAGAACGAGAGAGAGTGGAGTAACGAGTAACATTCTTAATATATACCTAACCTTGAGCATTTATGTACTGACATGGAAAATATGTTTGTTTTTTTTTTCCTGACAGTTGTTTTGTAGATTAAAGATATCTAGGCAAATCATCTAGCACAGGGCCAGGGCCTGAGTAATATTCAGCAATTGGTAAATAGTAGCTGTTTTTCTAGTTACCATAATTAAGGGATTTTTGTTCTTATTGTTCTACTACAGCTTGTTTTTTTCATTTATCATTATTTTTTGAGATTTATACATACAGAAATAGGTCTAAGTCATTCATTTGCAATTCTCTATTGAATTTTGTTATATGAATAAAAATTTATTTTTATTTTACTTGTTTGAATGTGGATTTTTTTTTCCTTTTCTCCAAGTGACCATTAAAATATTTAATATAGTGGCGGCTCGGTGGCTCGGTTGGTTGAGCGTCCGACTTCGGCTCAGGTCATGATCTCACGACTCGTGAGTTCAAGCTCCGTGTCGGGCTCTGTGCTGACAGTTTGGAGCCTGGAGCCTGCTTTGTATTCTGTGTCTCCCTCTCTCTCTCTGCCCCTAACCCACTCACATTCTGTCTCTGTCTCTCTCAAAAGTAAATAAACATTAAAAAAATTTAAAAAAATAAAATGTTAAATATATATTTAACAATGCCCAAGAGTACTGATTGCTAACCTTTCCTCCAAATAATGTAAGGACCATAGACTATCATTTATGTGATCTCTTTCCTCTCTTCCATGTTACTGTTGACTGTCATGTTAGCCCAATCTTGTTTTTAGATCACACAGTCGTTATTACTACCTATTGTCAGGTCTTACTTGCGTTTGCAAATATGTTTACCAGTTTCTTTGCTTAGTGTTGTTTTTTGCATCTTGTTCCTATCTTCTGGGTTCATTCCTTCTTGATGAAGTATTTCCTGTATTCATTTTTATTTAATTCATTCTAACATACAACTTTTTCATATTTTTAACATCTTTGTAATTAGGGTGCACTTTGCAATTGAGGGCATATCGTAGTTTAATTAACAGCATTTTTTTTTCTTTTACTGATACATTAAATAATTGATGACATCTTAAATCCAGTGAAATATGGTAGTTCATTTAGTAGGGGTCTATGAGCAGAATAACTCTCAGACTGTATGTGTCTAAAAGTATCATTATTTCACCTTCACTCATTAATTCTGAACATGGAAGTTTAATTTGACAATCATTTTCCCTTAGCACTTTGAAAACACTATTCCATTTGTTTCTGGTGTCTATTGATGCTGTCAGTTTAATTGTCATTTCTTTGTAAGTAATTTATTCTTTCTCATAGCTTTTAAGATTGTTAAGACATATATGAATCTGATTTCTCCATAAGCCTTTTTTATTTCTGAATTCTGAAGACCATCCTGAGAAAATGACAGATAAAAATTGAGTATTTTAAAAGTACAGCAGTTTTGAAGATGATTATGTCAAAGGTGTGGCTGTGGTAATGGATGGTTGAACTGCTAGCTGATGAAGGGAGTTAAACTTGTGGAGGTGTATCAAACAAAAAAGAACTGGTGTATCAGTTCCTATGTCCAGATGGACCCAGAAATTACCCTGACAATAACAGGAATTGTGATAAAGACAAATGCAGAAATAGAGAGATTGAACTATTCAATGCATGAAAAATCTGAGAAGTTGGTAAAATCTTAGACAAACTGTGGAGGGACAAAAAGGTGATAAAATTCTTTGATAAGATCCTGTAAGGTTCAGGATTTCTCCTGTAAATGAAGGACTGAGAGCCTCAGGCAGCACAAAGAAGAATAAAACATTTTAACCTATCCACTGATCTAGGAACTTTGTACAAAAGATTCCTTAGATGAGACATTTGTTATCAAGATTTTTGAATCCCAAATCTAACATTTTGTGATACTACACAATGAAAGCTTCAAACGGAACCAAATGAAGCACCTACTAAGTATTGAGATTTTCTGTGTCTCTAATTTAGCTTTAAAACTGAGATGATTAAAGCAGCTACTTTTAGTTAGAAAATTTCTATTGGATTTATATTTCCCTGATGATGAGTGATGTTGAGCATCTTTTTATGTGTCTGTTTGCCATCTGGACATCTTTGGAAAAGTGTGGATGTCTTCTGCCCATTTCTTCACTGGATTATTACTTTCTAGGTTTTGAGTTTTATAAGCTCTTTATACATTTTGGATACTAACCCTTTTTCTGATATGTCATTTACAGTTACCGTCTTACATAGTTGGTTGCCTTTTAGTTTTGTTGTTTCCTTCACTGTGCAAAAGCTTTTTATCTTAATGAGGTCCCAATAGTTCATTTTTGCTTTTGTTTCCCTTGCTGCTAGAGACATATCTAGTAAGTTCCTGCAGCCGAGGTCTAAGAGGTTGCTGCCTATATTCTTCTCTAGGATTTTAATAGTTTCCTGTATAACATTTAGGTCTTTCATTCATTTTGAGTTTATTTTTGTGTATGGTGTAGGAAATTGGTCCACCTTCATTCTTCCACATGCGTGTCTCTGTACAGTTTTCCCAACACCATTTGCTGAAGAGACTGTTTTCCATTGGATATTCTTTCCTGCTTTGCCAAAGATTAGTTGGCCACATTTGTGTGTCCATTTCTGGGTTTTTATTCTGTTTCATTGATCTATGTGTCTGTTTTTGTGCCAGTACCATACTGTCTTGATGATTATAGCTTTGTAATACAGCTTGAAGTCTGGAATTGTGATGCCTCCAGATATGGTTTTCCTTTTCAAAATTACTTTGGATACCCAAGGTCTTTCTCAAAACCACAATGAGATACCACCTCACACTAGTTAGAGTGGCTAAAATTAGTAACTCAGGAAACAACAGATGTTGGAGAGGATGTGGGGAAAGAGGAGCCCTTTTGCACTGCTGGTGGCAATGAAACTGGTGCAGCCACTATGGAAAACAGTATGGAGGTTCTTCAAAAAATTAAAGATAGAACTACCCTATGACCCAGCAATTGCACTACTAGGTATTTATTCAAAGGATACAAAGATGCTGATTTGAAGGGGCAGATGCACCCCAATGTTTATAGCAGTGCTATTGACAATAGCCAAATTATGGAAAGAGCCCAAATATCCATCAACTGATGAATGGATAAAGCAAATATGGTGTGTGTGTATATACAGATATACATACACATACACATACATACACACACACAATGGAATATTACTCAGCGGTCAGAAAGAATGAAATCTTGCCATTTGCAAAAATGTGGATAGAGCTGGAGTGTATTATGCTAACTGAAATCAGTCAGAGAAAGACAAATATATGATTTCACTCATGTGGAATGTGAGAACCAAAACAGATGAAAATAGGTGAAGGGAAGGAAAAATAAGATAAAACAGAGGGAGGCAAACCATAAGAGACTCTTAAATCCAAAGAACAAACTGAGGGTTACTGGAGGGGAGGTAGGTGGGAAGGTGGGCTAAATGGATGATGGACATTAAGAGGTGCACTTTCTGGGATGAGCACTGGGTGTTATACATAAGTGATGAATCACTAAATTCTACTCCTGAAGCCAATACTACACTATGTTAACTAACTTGAATTTAAAGTAAAAAAAAAACAACAACTTTGGGGGTGGGGGTGGGAAGGAAAAAAAGAAAGTTTCCAATGGAGTAAAGAATTCAAGATACTTCACATTTATAAAATTTATATTTTTTTGTATTTTTATGAAAAGAATATTTTATGCTACTGTTTGGTTTAGGAAAGCTCACTTTAAGGAAAAATCACTTTAATAATCTACTTTGAGATATTTATCCATGTAGAATACTTCAGCTTAATTGCTGTTAATATACTGCTTCTGGTGTATTTGCATTAATAAAAGGGATCTGTCTTATAGCAAAAGACAAGGCAAATGGAACTTATAGATACTATTACATTTCTTAACTTTTTTTTTTTTTTAATTCACGTTAGTTAACATACAGTGTAGTCTTGGCTTTGGGAGTAGAACCCAGTGACTCATTTTTTATATATGACACCCAGTGCTCATCCCAAAAAGTGCCCTCCTTAATGCCCATCACCCATTTAAGCCACTCCCCCAACACACACACCCTCCCTCCAGCAACCTTAGTTTGTTCTCTGTATTTAAGAGACTCTTATAGTTTGCTTCCCTCTCTGTTTTTATCTTCTATTTCCTTCCCTTCCCCTATGTTCATCTGTTTTGGTTCTCAAATTCCACATATGACTGAAATCATACTATACCTGTCTTTCTCTGACTTATTTCACTTATCAATAATACCCTCCATTTCCATCCATGTTGTTGCTGATGGAAATATTTCATTCTTTTTAATCGCTGAGTAGTATTCCCTTGTATGTACATACCACATCTTCTTAATCCATTCATTAGTTGATGGACATTTGGGCTTTTTCCATAATTTGGCTATTGTCAGTAGTACTGCTATAAACATTGGGGTGCATGTGCCCTTTCGAATAAGCATTTTCATATCCTTTGGATAAATACCTAGTAGTGCAATTGCTGGGTCATAGGGTAGTTCTATCTTTAATTTTTTGAAGAATCTCCATGCTGTTTTCCATAGTGGCAGCACCAGTTTGCATTGCCACCAACAGTGCAAAAGGGCTCCTCTTTCCCCGCATCCTCTCCAGAATCAGTTGTTTCCTGAGTTATTAATTTTAGCCATTCTAACTAGTGTGAGGTGGTATCTCATTGTGCTTTTGATTTATATTTCCCTGATGATGAGTGATGTTAAACATCTTTTCTATGAATCCAGCATTACCTTGATTCCAAAACCAAAGACCCCAGTAAAAAAGGATAATTACAGGCCAATATCCCTGATGAACCTGGGTGCAAAAATTTTCAGCCAGATACTAGCAAATCAAGTTCAACAATATATTAAAAGAATTATTCACCATGATTAAGTGGGATTCATTCCTGGGCTGCAGAACTGGTTTTTGCAAATCAATCAATGTGATACGCCACATTAATGGAAGAAAGGATAAGAACCATATGATCCTGTCAATAGTTGCAGAAAAAGCATTTGACAAAATATACCATCCTTTCTTGATAAAAACCCTCAAGAAAGTCAGGATAGAAGGACTATACCTTAACATCATAAAAGCCATATATGAAAGGCCCACAGGTACTATTATCTTCAATGGGGAAAAACTGAGAGTTTTCCCCCTATGATCAGGAACACGACAGGGATGTCTACTCTCACCTCTGTGGTTCAACATGGTGTTGGAAGTCCTAGCTCAGCAATCAGACAACAAAACTAAATAAAAGGCATCCAAATTGGCAAAGAAGTCAAACTTTCACTCTTTGCAGATGATATGATACTCTACATGGAAAACCCGAAAGACTCCACCAAAAAAACTGCTAGAGCTGATACATGAATACATTTCTAAGCTTTCTGTTACTTTTGGCTCTTAAGGAGCTTATGTCCAATCAAATGTGGGGAAATACTATCTCTTACACAGAAAATTTTTTTCTACTAAAGAGAAGAGTCTTTCCATAACTTCATTTGTTCTTAAGTCAATGGTGACAGGCAGGAGTACAAGCTAGTGCTCTGTAGATGCATTTTCTAATAGGTGTATTCCTTTTCTTATTGGTGACATAAATGCTATTGAATATCATTTTTCAGAATATACCTATGTCTTTCACCTGCTTTGAAAATCTGTTGAGGCATGTACTTCCACTCCTGGGGGATCTCAACAAAAGCATCACATGGGTCCCTTACTTCACACCCAGACACTTAATTTGATTCTCAGATTCTAAAGCACCTACAAATTCTAGTTCCATTCAAAGTGTTATCAGTGGATGTATTCACCAGGCTTTACCTTTATATTCTTAAATATATTATTATAATCCCTACTAAATCCCTGACTTCATCTTAAGAGTATCCAGATGAGATGTTGATTATCCAAACTCTATATAATTTCATAGATCACTTTTTCTTCTTTGTTTCTAGTAATAGTGAATCATAAAGGCACAGCACTTTATTTTTCATCCTTTATAATCATAACTTCTCTTGAACAATATATCCTATACAGATTTATAGTCTTCTATCTACTACCAATTAAAAAGATTACTGCATTTTTTTCATTGTAATCATAGATCCTATATGTCCTCTGCTAGCATTTTCAACCTTATTTCTTTATACATATTGAACATATGGGATAAATTTCAAGTCAGAAATAAGCACAAAGGAAATACAATATAGATTTAAGAAAAAGTGATGGAAGAGACTACATGACCCCAAACAAAAGTCACTGCCATTGGGTGGAACTGGGTGGAGTTTGGTATTTTTGCTCTGGGTCATAGTTTAGAAGTATGAAGATTTTTACAATTTTAGTTAGAAACTTCACCGAAGTAAAACTGGATACACAGACATATTTGCACCTGTTCGTTTTGACTACATAATGCAATTAGATGATGTAAAGAAAGTGTATTTTTCCTTTTGCATGTAGCTGTCCAATTTTGTCAACACAGTCCATTGAAGAGACTGACTTTTCCTTACTGTGTATTCTTGCATCCTTTGTCAAAGATTAATTGACCATATAAGCATGGATTTATTTCCATGCTCTCTATTCTGTTCTAGTGAACTATGTGTCTGTTTTTGTGCCAGCTGTTTTGATGACTACAGCTTTGTAGTATATCTTGAAATCTGAGATTGTGTATCCTCCAGCTTTGTTCTTCTTTCTCAAGTTGGCTTTGGCTATTTGAGGACTTTGGTGGTTCCACACAAATTTTAGGATTTTTTTGTTCTGTGAAAAATGTTGGCCTTTGAGAAGGATTACATTAAATCTGTAGATTGCTTTGGGTAGTATGGACATTTTAACAGTATTTATTCTGGCAACCCATGAGCATGGAATTATCTTTTCATTTGTTTGTGTCACTTTCAATTTTTTTCATCAGTGTTTTATAGTTTTCAGAGTACAGGTCTTTCACCTCTTTGGTTAAGTTTATTCCTAGGTATTTTATTCTTTTTGGTGCAGTTGTAAATGGGATTGTTTTCTTAACTTCTCTATTTCATTATTAGTGTACAGAAATGCAACAGATTTCCATATGTGAATTTTTTATCCTGTGACTTCACTGAATTCATTTATCAGTTCTAGTAGTTTCTTTGGAAGAGTCTTTATGGTTGTCTATATATAGTATCATGTCATCTGCAAATAGTGACAGTTTTACTTCTTCCTTCCCAATTTGGATGCCTTTTATTTTTCTTGTCCAATTGATGCAGCTGGGACTTCCAGTATTATAGTGAATAAAAGTGGTGAGAATGGACATCCTTGTCTTGTTCTTGATCTTAGAGGAAAAGCTCTCAGTTTTTCCCCACCGAGTATAATGTTAGCTGTGGGTTTCTCATATATGGCCTTTATTATGTTCGGGTATGTTCCCTCTAAACCTGCTTTGTTGAGAGTTTTTATCATGAATGGATGTATTTTGTCAAATGCTTTTACTGCAACTACTGAGATGGTCATGTGGTTTTTATCCTTTCTCTTTATTGTCATCTACTTTGTTGATTGATTTGCAAATTTTGAACCACCCTTGTAACCCAGGATTAAATCCCACTTAATGGTGGTGAATGATTTTTTTAATATACTGTTGGATTCAGTTTACTAATATTTTGTTGAGGATTTTTGCATCTTTCTTTATCAGAGACATTAGGTTGTACTTTACTTTTTTGTTGTTGTGTCTTTATCTGGTTTTGGTATCAGGGTAATGCTGAACTTGTAGAATAAATCTGGAAGCTTTCCTTCTCTTTTATTTTTGTAATAGTTTGAGAATAATAGGTATCAGTTCTTCTTTAAATATTTGATAGAATTTACCTTGAAGGCATTTGGTCCTGGGTTTTGTTTGTGAGTTTTTTGATTACTGATTCATTTTCATTGGTAGTAATTAGTCTTTCAAATTTTTGATTTCTTCCTCATTCAGTTTGGAAGGTAATATGTTTCTAGGAATATATCCATTTCTTCTAGGTTGCCCAAATTGTTGGCATATTGTTTTTTATAATATTTTTATTAAATATTTAATTTTTTAATTAATTTATTTAGAGGGGCAGGGGGAGAGAGAGAGGGAGAGAGGGAGAGGGAGAGAGGGAGACGGAGGGAGAGAGAGAGAGAGAAAGAGAGCGAGAAAGAGAGAGAGAGAGAGAGAGAGGGAGGGAGGGAGGGAGAGAGAGAGAGAATCCCAAGCATTGTCAGCATGGAGCCCAATGAAGGGATTGATCTCATGAACAGTGAGATCATGACCTGATCCAAAATCAAGAGTTGGGTACTTAACCAACCAAGCCACTCAGGCACCCCTATAATATTTTCTTATAATCCTTTGTATTTCTGTGGTATAGGTTGTTATTTTTCCTCCTTCATTTTGATTTTACTTATTTGAGTTCTATGTTTTTCTTGATGAGTCTGACTAAAGGTGTATCAATTCTGTTGTCTTTAAACAACCAGTTCCTGGTTTCATTTATCTTTTCTTTTCAATTCTGTTGTCTTTAAACAACCAGCTCCTGGTTTATCTTTTGTTTTTGTTTTTGTCTCTATTTGATTTGTTTCTGCTCTAATCTTTATTATTGCCTTCCTTCTACTATCTTTGGGCTTTGTTCTTTTTTCTAGCTCCTTTATGTGTAAGGTTAGGTTGTTTGACATTTTTCTTTTTTCTTGAGGAAGACCGGTACTGTTTATACTTCTCTCTTAGAACAACTTTTGCTGCATCCCAAAGATTTTTGGATCACTGTGCTTTCACTTTCATTTGTCTCCATGTATTTTATTTCCTTTTTGATTTTGAGTTGACCCATTCATTGTTTAGTAGCATATTATGTAGCTTCTATGTATTTTTCTTATGATTGATTTCTAGTTTCATTCCTTTTTTTAAATTTTTATTTAAAATTTTTTTTTAATGTTTATATTTTGAGAGAGACAGAGATTTAGCAGAGAAGGGACAGAATCCAAAGTAGGCTCCAGCTTCAAGCTGTCAGCACAGAGCCTGACGTGGGGCTCAAACTCATGAACTGTGAGATCACGACCTGAGCCCAAGTTGGATGCTTGGCGCCCCATAGTTTCATTCCTTTTGCTTGAAAACGATACAGGAAATGATTCCAGTCTCTTTGAATGTATTTTTTAATTAATTTTTTAATTCCTTATTATTGGAAAGAGACAAAGCATGAATGGGGGGGTGGTGCAGAGAGAGGTTAGGCACAGAATCCTAAACAGGCTCCAGGCTCTGAGCTGTCAGTACAGAGCCTGATGCAGGGCTCAAACCCACCCATGAGATCATGACCTGAGCCGAAGTCAGACACTTAACCAACTGAGCCACCCAGGCATCCCAAGTCTTTTTGAATTTATTAAAATTCAGTTTGTGGCCTAACATGATCTATTCTGGAGAATATTCAATGTGGACTTGAAAATGTGCAATTCACTGTTTTTGGATGGGATGTTCTGAATATACCTGTTAGGTCCATCTAGTCTAATGTCTCACAGCCACTATTTGTTGATTTTCTGTCTGGATGATCTATCCATTAATGTGACGTGTTAAAGTCCCCTACTATTATTGTATTATTGTCAGTTTCTTCTGTTATATCTGTTACTAGTTTCTTTATGCATTTAGGTGTCACCTGTTGGACACATATATTTACACTTACTGTATCCTCTTGCTGGATTTTTCCCTTTATCTCTATGTAGTCTCCTCCTTTGTCTTGTTATAGTCTTTATTTTAAAGTTTATTTTGTCTAGTATAAGTATTGCTACCCCAGCTTTCTTTTTGATTCTATTGGCATCGTAAATGCTTTTCTATCCTTCACTTTTGATCTTCATGTGTCTTTAGGTCTGAAATGAGTCTCCTGTAGGCAACATATAATAGCTGGGTCTTGCTTTTTTATCCATTCAGTCACCCTACATCTTTTAGTTGGAGGCTTTCATCCATTCATATGTAAAATAATCATTGATGGGTATGTCTTATTGCTATTTTGTTGTTTTACATTTGTTTTGTAGTTCTCCTCTTTTCCATTCTTTTCTTGCTCTCTTCCCTTGTGGTTTGATGGCTTTCTTTACTTTCTTTAGTGTTAGTCTTGGATTCCTTTCTCTTTATTTTTTGTGTATCTATTATAGGCTTTTGATTTGTGGTCACAATTAGGTTCATATATAACATGTTGTATATATACAGCAGTCTATATTAAGTTGATGGCTGCTTAAGTTTGAACATATTGTAAAAGCACTAAATTTTTATCACCCCCCACATCGTTTTATATATATGATGTCATACTTTACATTCTTTTATTTTGTGAATCTGGTGACTGAAATTTTTGTAGATATAATTGATTTTACTGCTTTTGTGCTTTAACCTCCATACGGTTTTATAAGTGACTTATCTACTACTTACTATGTTTGTACTTACCTGTGAAATTTTTTCCATTCATAATTTTCTTATTCATGATTATGAGCTTTCCTTTCTACTCAAAGCATTCCCTTTTAAATGTCTTATAAGGCTGATGTAGTGGTGATGAACTCCTTTAACTATTGTTTGTTTGGGATACTCTTTATCTCTCCTTCTGTTTGGAATGATAACCTTGCCAGGCAGAATATTCTTTGCTGCAGGTTCTTTCATTTCAGCATTTTGAATGTACATGCCACTCCTTTCTAGACTACAAATTTATTGGTGAAAAATCATCTGATGGCCTTATGAGGTTTCTCTTGTATGAAACTGGAGTACTTCCTTATACTATACACAAAAACAAACTCAAAATGAACTAAAGACTTAAATGTCAGGCCTGTAACCATAAAACTCCTGAAAGAAAATATAGGCATTCATTTCTTTGGCATCAGCCATAGCACTATTTTTCTAGATATATCTCCTCAGGAAAGGGAAACAAAAGAAAATTAAACTAATGGGAGTACATCAAATAAAAAGCTTTTGCATAGCTAAGGAAACCATCAACAAACCAAAAGGCAACCTAGTGGATGGAAGAAGATACTTGCAAATGATATATCCAATAAGGGGTTAACATCCAAAAAGTATAAAGAACATATACTTCTCAATATCAAAAAGATATCCCAAATAACTGATTAAAAATGGGCAGAATGGGGCACCTGGGTGACTCAGTCAGTTAAACGTCTGGCTCTTGACCTCAGCTCAGGTTATGATCTCACAGTTTATGAGTTCGAGCCTCACAATGGGCTCTGTGCTGGCAGTGCAGAGCCTGCTTGGGCTATCTCTCTCCCTCTCTCTCTCTCTCTGCCCCTCCCTTGCTCATGTACTCTGTTTCTCTCTCAAAATAAACAAATTAAAAAAAAAAATTTTAAACTGGGCAAAGGACCTGAATAGATATTTTTCCAAAGGAGGCATACAAATAGCCAACAGACATATGAAAAGATGTCACTAATCATCAGGAAAATGCAAATCAAAACCACAGTGTTGCAGAATCAAACCATCACCAAACACCTGTCATAATGACTAGAATCAAAAGATAAGAAATAACAAGTGTGTTGGTGAGGATGTGGAGAAAAAGGAAACTTTGCACACCATTGGTGCAAATGCAAATAGATGTAACCACTGTGAAAAACTGTATGGTTTCCTCAAAAAAAAAAAAAAAATAGGATGATTATAGGATCCATTAATTCCACTAATAATTACCCAAATAAAATTAAAATACTAATTTGAAAAGAATTTATGCACCCCCATGTTTATTACAGCATTGTTTACAATAGCCAAGATACAGAAGCAACCCAAGTGTACGTTCATAGATGAATGAATAAAAAAGAATATCTATATCTATATCTGTATCTATATCTTTTTGTATATGTATATGTGTGTGTGTATATACATATATATAGATAGATAGATAGATAGATAAAGAGAAAGAGAGAGAGAGAGAGAGAGAGAGAGAGAATATATGTATATACAATAGAATATTACCTAGCCATAAAAAAAGAGTGAGATCTTGACATTTGCAACAATGAGGATAGACCTAGAGGGTATGATGCTAAGTGAAAAAAATAGAGAAAGACAAATACTGTATGATTAAAATTTAAGAGGAAAAAAATGAACAAAGAAAATAAGAGACAAAAAAAACAAACAAACCCCAGACTCTTGAAGACAGAGAAGAAAGTGGTTATTGCTAGAAGGATTGTGGGTCGTGAGGAGGGTGATATTGATAAAAGATATTAAGAGTACATTTATCTTGATGAGCACTGAGTAATGTATAGAATTATTGAATCATTGTACATCTGAAACTAATGTAACACTGTGTGTTAATTATACTTCAGTAAAAAACAGGTCAATTATCTTCCTCCTGCTGACTTGTTGCTGATGCTGTGTTGCAAGTATTAGTGATTGTGCATGTATTTGTGTGTGTGTAAACTTGCGAGCTAGTAATTACTTGTAACTCTAAAAATTTATAGATTTTGTTGTTCAGAATTACAAGAGTGATACATTTTTATTTTAGAACATGTATAAATATAAAACCTAAGGTAACAGGAATATAATCTTAATACCCTGGAACAAATGTTGTTAAAATGCTATTGTATAAATTTGGCAATAGGAGGGTCTTTTCAAACTGGTCTTCACTATTTTATTCCACTTAATAATCGTCTTGACTGGGCGCCTGGGTGGCTCAGTCGGTTAAGCGTCCGACTTCGGCTCAGGTCATGATCTCACGGTCTGTGAGTTTGAGCCCCGCGTCGGGCTTTGTGCTGACCGCTCAGAGCCTGGAACCGCTTCAGATTCTGTGTCTCCCTCTCTCTCTGACCCTCCCCTGTTCATGCTCTGTCTCTGTCTCAAAAATAAATAAACATTAAAAAAATTAAAAAAAAGTAATAGTCGTGACTATTTTCTCCTCTTATTAAATGTGTTTCTAATGCATGTTTTGTTATATACTTTGTATAATGTGTATGATGAGTCTTGTGTTTTTCTCTTTTCCTCTGTGTCAGGATGTTCTAAGACGACTAGGTACAACTGAACACTCAAAGAAGGATAGGTTTTAGAAAACTCCATGTTTAGTTTCCCTTTATATAATTCCTATACTACCTAACACAGATTATTCAATATTATTTAAACATTTTTTCATAATTATGATACTCTTATTCTTCTTCGTTTTTACTGAGATACAATTCCTCTCTCTCTCTTTCGTGTGTGTGTGTGTGTGTGTGTACATATATATTTGTATAGTAGTTTCAGGTATACGATGTAATGATTCAGTGCTTGTATATACTGTGAAATAATCACTACAATAAGTCCAGTTAACATCCATTACCACACAGTCACAATGTTTTGTTTTTTAGAGCAAGTGAGCATAGGAGACGGGCAGAGGGAGAGGGAGAGAGAAAATCTTAAGCAGACTCCACACACATCATGGATGGCGTAGCCCAAGCTCACTACTATGAAATCATGACCTGAGACAAAATCAAGAGTCAGATACTTAACCAACTGAGCCACCCAAGCACCGCCATAAGAAGTTCTTATGATAGAACTTCTAAGATTTGCTCTCTTAGCAACTTTTAAATATATAATGCTGTATCGTAACTGTAGTCATCATGCTGCAAATTACATCCTCATGACTTATTTATTTTATCATAAGACATTTACACCTTTTGACCACCTTCTTCCTTTTCACCTATCCCCAAGCTCCCATATGTAACAACCACCTGTTTGTTCTCTGTATCTATGAATTCATTTTTTGTTTGTTGTGTTTAGATTCCATACATATGTGAGATGACATGCTGTTGGTCTTTCTCTCTTTGATTTATTTCAGTTAACATAATGCCTTCAAGGTCCATCCATGTTGTCCCAAATGGCTCTCCTTTCTAATACAGTCTTGTATTACTCTCCTTTCTAATACAGTCTTGAAATAAAATCCTAAATTGTGTTCAAACAAAATGTATCTTTATCTTTGCAAACTTCTATCAGTGTTGAAAAAATTAAATGGCTCTAAGACATTTTAAGGTCAAAAATACCAATTTTAAATAATTAACTCTTCTAGCAGGATTTTCTTTAAGTAGGGCTTTAAAGTTCATTTTTTTTTCAATAGGCTTTAAGTATTTTGTCAAAATAACTAAAAATACTGTTATAATTAATTATACTTTAATGGTTTTTGAAATCTTCCCTATGCATTTTTTCTTTGGTAAGTGAGATTTCCATGATGGGAAGCAAAATACTGAGAAAGACCAGTGTGGCAGCCAAGGATGTGCACTGTTTAGGATCTACCTTAAGAGAGAACACATATTTAGGATCCATCTCAGCATTCATGCTGAGGTCATATTCTAGCTGAACGTTTTATCAGTCCCTGACAGTACACTGTAGGGAAACTAGATTCCAGCCTCGCTTACCTAATGCAGCTCTACACTAATGGTCAATTTGTGCTCTGGGGCGACACACTGGCCTGGCTAAGACTTTCCAAGAGCTATACGGTAGTCTGAGGAGGCTCTTTTTAGTCTACCTCTTATTTCTTTCCCTCTTCTTTCACAGGTATCAGGTCTTGTCACAATCTGAGAGCCTTCCCTGCCTTCCTGTTCACTCTCCCCTTTATCTTTTGCAGACATTCCTCCCAATGAATCACTTGCAGTTCTATTCTCTCTTCATATCTGCTTATAGAAGACACAAACTGATAGAGTTTTTATGTACCTACTTAGTTGCTTATAATTACAGTGATCTATTTATTGAGGCGTATGGTCAATGCTATGCAATACATTGCATTTATTATTTTTCATTCAAAAACAGCTCTGAATACCCTAAGCAAATAAGAGATATGATCTAAAGAATGGCAGAAATTAACGTGATCTTATCAATAAAGCTAATAGTCAATGAGAAATTCCTGTCAGTTCTAAAAAAAAATGTTTTAAACAGCTGTTTCTTGTATTGGAGATTAAAAACTACCAACATCAGACCACAATACAATGAACAGGAAACATGATCCAGGCCTGAGGGCTCAGCATCAAGAATTCTCTGGTCACCACCCCAGTTGCCAAAATCTGAGGAAGAGACATTAGGGAATCCCATTCATTGTATTCTCAAAATACTAACAATTCCAAATGTTTTGTGGTCAAGGAACTCCCACTTCCTGTTGACAATTTGAGGAGGTTGCAAGGGCTTAGCAATATAAAATGAAATCTGCATGTAGCCAAATTACTACAATTATAGATCTTTGGGAGGGTAGGAATATATTTCTAGATGCCCCCTCTCCCCCATTAAAATAGATTTTAAAAATACTTAAAGCCTGTCAGGAATAGTTTCATTTATAAATGAAAAATATATTTCATTCATTACATTTAAAAAGAAAGAAGAGTGTTTCTACATATATTAAGACATTGCTTTAAAAATAGGTTTCAAACCAGTGGTAGAACAGCAGCAAAAGTACTCTCTGGGAACAAGAGGTAAGCTAGCTTCCACATGACATTTTCCTTTCCATTTTTTTTCAAGCCCAAATAGGCTCTGTTGATTACCTACCATGTTCAAGCCAATGTTTCTTAGATATTGTTCCCTGTTTCTTATGGAAACTAAAGAGAAACTCATGACTGAAGCATGATCTTGATCCTTCAGTTATCACGCTGTGTCCATGTCCCTCCACCATCCATCTATCCCTTCTGACTGATTCACCTCCCATAGACTTTAGGAGAGTCTAAGATGCATTCATCACTGTCTCGATGGATCATACACATGTTCCAAATATTTGTTATGCATCTACCTCCAGACACAGTGATATCCTTAAGGAAAAGAATCTGTATTCTTCTCAATGTTGCTTCCCCTGTGCCTTTCCCAGTTCTTGGTTGGCACTTGATAAATGTATGTTGCAATTAGAGTCATCTAATACTCACTTTTGAACCATATAGTGCAGATCATGACCTCTTTCCCCCCAAAATGTATTTCCAACAAATAACTATAGTATATTCAAGTAAGCTATATTATAACCATATTTTAAGATTGTCTCTCCAATGCTATGTCTGCAGTTTAACTTTCTGTATTATCTTACAGCAAGAGTGGGGATCTTGCTGGTGCATCAGTGAGGGTGCCCCTGTGAGTAACTCACTGCCAGTCAAATGGCAGAGTTCTGAAGGTAGATATGAGTTCATGACTATGTGGGGGGCATGTACCTACCTACACCAAGTAAATACAGAGTAATTTATTAAAAAATATACTTTCAGAAATCTATTCAGTATCTATTATTTACCCTTCTTATAATGTTCAAGTGCACTCCTAATCTTTTTTTGTCCTGAAATTTCTTGAGTAAAAATAGTTCTATTTCACATTAAAAGTTATATTACTTAACAGAAGGAATCAACTTGTTTTCGTGTGATATGTATGAAGTCCTAAATGTGGATGCAAGAGCCCTCAGATACCTATTAGTTACTCCCTTTCAAAGTTTTGTGCTATGGTGCCTTAAATTTTTCAATTTGAGAAATCCTAAGTTCTTTCTTTAATGATTATATTAAAATTTTATAGCTGTCACAATGGAACAAAAACCCTTCCTTTAAATACAGTTTTCAAGAAGTCGGTGCTTAAGTATGATGTTCACTTTCTTGGTAGAATAACACCTTTTGGTAAATTATAAGTCCATTTCAGTAGAAATGCTGTTTCAAATATTCAAATTAATTGAATAGTTTTTTCAATTTCTGTATGGGAAGAACAGTATTAATAATAATCACAGTTATCATACCTTACAGTTTCTGAGTATGTCTAATTTATAAGTTATATATGTTTATACATTTATATTTTATAATCCTCATGACAAACGTATGAAGTAGATATTATGTCTATTTTAGGGTTGGAAAAGTGAGACTCAGAAATTTAAGTGACTTGAACATCTGACAGGCAGTAAGTCTGTGAATAAATTGAAATTTGCAAATCCAAAGTGAATGCCCTCAATCCCCAACCTGATAACCTGTGGTGTCATGTGGAGTGTATGGGCTATGGACAGAGGAGTTTGAGTCTGCATCATTAAGAATTAAGCGTTGAATATGCATGTATTCAAAATACCTTTCCTGTCATTGTTCAAAGACCAAAGATGAACTGAATCGTTGAAAATAAAACCAACTTAATACAATGCATACCTTTACTGTTACATATAGAATGAAATAATGCAGATTATTGTTGATAAGCTAAAACTGTGTCCATTTCTTTTTTGGTCAATAAATTTGTATCAACTATTATTGATAGTTTTGCTGAAACCATGTGACAGTCCTAGCTGATCTGAACTGAAATATGAAAACTTTTCATGACAAAATAAAGGCAAGGCCATGCAAAACACAGAGGACAGTAGAAATAGGGTTTTTAGGAGAATGGTGGAAAAAAAGGAATTAACCCAAAAATAGATAAAGGAAGGTTTATTAAAAAAAAACCGATCAATAATGCAAGTGATAGAGGAAAACAATTAAAATATATTACTCTTGTGATAGAGTGAATTAGTTAAATACTAAGACTTATGGGATCTCTATAGTAAAGAAATTCTTTTTAAGTTGTTAGACACAATGGTTTATATATTTTTAAAATTTTAATTATTATTTTTCAAACAATTTAGAATTTTATTTCAGTTTCAACTCAAACTGGTAGTGCCACTTTCTACCAAAGAAGGATTGGTTATCAAATACTCTTCATTACTACAATTTTAGGCGGAACCCAGAGATGGCTGAGCAAGTCTTAGGGGGCCCATCTATGGCATACAGAGGAGAAAATGTGATTCTCATCACAGAAAATAATAGCAAACAATGTGCAGGGTGTTTTAGACAGAAGAAAAATCTCCTCAGCAGTATATTTGATAAAAATTACGTGCTGAAACCTTTGAACAGCTGCAAAACGAGATACAGAATATGTTTTGCAAGTAGACTATGGTCCTTGAAACAAAGCAGGTCTATCACTGCTAGCGTGGAACAGAGGCTGTGAGAGACAGACACACAAAAGAGAATGTGCATAACCCACATTCCTTCTCTCTCTTTATATAACTTCCCATTTCATGATCAGAAACAAAAACACCTTGCCAGTTACAGCTGGAGAGGGGTATTTAGACTCAGTGAGTTTCCTCTACTGTAAAAGTCTGTCAAGAGTTTGATGCCCAGAGTCTTGATGGTGTCTCCTTTACAACTGAAGGGATTTGTCAAATACATGCAATAAAAGCTTAAAGAAATACATAAGGAATTATTAAATCACACATTTCTTCTATGTAAAAACTTCTGCTCTTTTTGTTAGTTTTAGAGACTTCATCCGAATGGGAAGAAATTGAGCTGAATGCATTCACTTAGCATGAGACACTATTTAAGGAGGGAGGAGAGGCAAACATGAAACTGAAATTTTCATAACAAAGAAAAAGATAAAAGAAAATAGTTACCCTTTGTTTAGTCTCTGTTAGAGAACAAATACTCATAATTAAACTGTAACTGGAATCAAAATGTAGTTTGGGATAAACAACCTAAATGGCCTCCAAGATAAATTACAGTACTCATTTCTCTATTGTTGGTTTGTTCTCTCCAGTTTTCACCAGGAAGCAGGACTGTGGGGATTCTGTACTTGTATGTCACCACTAAGCAGGTTCTCTTATGCCAGCAAGCTTAGCAACTTGTTTGAGTCTGGCCACTTGCTCACCATCTGGAACTACTTCATATGCTCATTACCAAAAAAAAAAAAAAAAAAAAAGAGAGAGAAAAGAAGGAAAATGGAGAGAAGGAGAGAAAACGGATGAGTAACAATATTTGTTCTGGGTTGTCTTATTTTGCAGGACTTGCTGTATGCCTACCCAGTCATCCATGCCACCTGGTGTCATGATTTATTTGACATTGGGTTCGACTACAGAATTATTCCCTAGAAATATGTAAATTCTGGATCCCATGTCATTACTCCAGATTTTCAAGAGAAAAACATAGTTTTACTTTTTTAACATTTAATTTTCAGTCTTTTGCAGCTTTTAGCCTCTATTTGCCATGATCCTTATGAAGGTATGTATAAAATGTGAGGAAAATTGACAAAGGGGACTTTTTATAAAGAAGATACAGCCTACATGGCATTTTCTTTGGCTCACATTTTGCCATGGACTGGTGATAGGGCCTGGGAGGTGGGATGGGATGGGGTGAGAGGGTACAGCGAGCTGGTAGTCTCAGAGAGACTAAACTCCGTTTTAGTAAGGACATGCCTTTCACCAAAATGTCTGTCCATGCTAGCCATTTCTTAGGACAAACAGAATGAGGGAAATGATACAAAAGACTTAAAAAAATTTTTTTAATGTTTAGTTTTGAGAGAGAGAGAGAGAGAGAGAGAGAGAAAGAAAGAGAAAGTGCAAGAGGGGGAAGGGCATAGAGAGAGGGAGACACAGAATCTGAAGCAGGCTCCAGGCTCTGAGCTGTCGGCACAGAGATGGATGTGAGGCTCGAACTCTTGAACATTGCGATCAGGACCTGACCCGAAGTTGAACTGAGTCACCCAGGTGCCCCAATACAAAAGACTCTTTGGTTAAAACTGCATCTGTTTAAAATCTGTGGAAAACCATATTGAAAGTTTTAGTACTCAGTCAACATTTTGATTTGTAACTAGCATTGGATAATTTAATACAGAAAAAGCTTACAGATGATGTTGTCCTTATAGCCTAAAGAAACTTCCAGGTATTATGTGTGAAAAGTATTGACATTAACCCTTCTGGCTGATTTTGATTGTTTCACAAGAAAGGAGAGAAGTTCCTTGTTGACCTCCCTAAAAGTAGGGGTTAGTAATTAAGGCGCGCATGCCAAACAAGACCTGAGGGCTTATTTTCATTGGTATGCAGGCTAGTAGCCTTCTCTTGAGACAATAATCACCAGCTGCATTTTGTAACATGTGAGAATGTGTGGGTGGACTAACCACTTCCCCACTTATCTCCTGCTTAGTCTCAGTATCACTGTACCCCACCTGGCTCTCCAGAAGCACAAATGCTACCAGCGAGGCCCCTCCCTTGTGTAAGGGATAGTCAACTCCACCTGGACCCACAGTCTAGTACTTGGTCAATCATCAGAATGTGGCAGGGGATTATAAAGTAAGAAAAATAAAACCAGTATTTGTTTAGCATCTTAAACCTGCAGGATCATCTTTATAATCTTCAAAGAAGTTAAAGAACTTTCCCAGATGACAGAGTCATAACTGGTTTAGGTGATTGAAACCTATGACTTCTAGCTCCAAATCTTGTCATAATTTCATTATATTTGATTCTGTGTCTTTCAAAAGAAGATAATTATTATTCTTTAGAAGAAGTCTCTTAAACTGTTCCTCTCAGGAAGCACTGCTCCAGATGCTATTAATCTGTCACAAAGAAAGTGTTTTGTGATAAACTCTTTGGGTATCTATGTGTTAAAAATCACCTCCCCCACTCCCAGGACTTCTTGGAGCCTTTAGTATATTAATGTGAATTGTGAATCTTCTAGACAGAGATCAGGATAGCTGCACTTCGAAAAATCTCTATTTCACATAGTGCATCTGTTAACATCTCTTGAATCCATGTTCCACAGAATATGGGTAAAATGCTTTGAAATATCTAGGAAGTCCATTCTTATCAAAGGAAGAGAACAGCTTCATATATTAAGATAATTATAAATGATATTAAGATGATCAGTTATGAAATGAAAAATATAGACTAAAGTAGTATCCTTTATCTGTATAATATAAAGCTTATTAACTGATTTTGAACTGATTTATTTGATATTTGGATGTTACATCTTTAGATTACTTCCTTGACAATGTTCTCATGGCAAAATGTTCTCATGGCAACAAAACCCATCACAATCCCAAAGAATGCATGTCCAAGGACTAAGGAAGGCTTTGTGTGAATACTTCTCTACTCAGTGAAAACTGTTAATTTCTTATTAAAAGAGAGCTTTCAGTGCCTACAATGGGCCACACATAATAGTAGATATAGAGAGAAACTTAGTATAACCTTCAAGGGCCTTATTGTCTCAAAAGGGTATGAGTCTAACAAGTATAACAAACTCCTTTTTGGAGAAGGTATCAGACAATGTTCCCAGACTACCTCATATCAGTTGACTGCATCAAGTAGCCAATTAAATGGCAACACTATTATTCTAGTTTACTGTGGATTAAATAGAACTCAAAATTTGTCATATTTCTTTTGTGTTTGGGGGCAAAAGTTCTTCCCACATCTAGTGGTCTTGGCCACTAACTATCTTTGTATAAATTTGAATAAGCCAGTTGTTGGTTTATAGCCCCTTTCATACCTAGCTCCTAAGAGATACATGTGCCTCTGGGATTTGTGTGTAGATGAAGTGCAGTCTGTTGTACTTGGTAGCTGGCTCATGTCCCTGGCAATTTTTACTCCTGAATCCTGGGTTCTACTTAATGTTTTTTTAAATTTTCCCTTAATTAATTTTCCCTTAATTTTCCCTCTGCTCCCTCCTGAATAGAATCTTTTGGACCATGAGTGCTTTATTTGGTATTACACCTCCAATTCTTCTACTATATCCTTTTTGTATGTCCACAGCATGATCTGCTTATGGTTGAGTAACCTGTACACCCAGGTTACAGATACAAACCTATATACAACTAGGGGGAACATTAAAAAAAAAAACTTTACCTCTGTCTGGGAAGTCAAGATAATGTCTCTTAAGCATCTCTGAAGAATGAATAAGGAGAATTTTGAAAGGAGACACTGAGGGTGAAGATTGAGAAGACGAAGGATATTCTAGACTGAAGGAATTCCTTATGTACAGTCATACAGTGAAAGAGTTGAACAGAAAATAATTTTATATGACTAGATTATAGGATATTAAGGTAGAGATATGGTTGAACATGACAAAAATACATATAAATATATGGACATTAAATATAAAAATATATAATGGAGTAAAAATCAGATATAGATCTTAATAATTTTACTCTGGCAGTGACTTACAAGGTACAAATTGGGGGTAGGTGTGCTCCCATTTGGAAATGATGTGAGACTGAACTTGGAAGTTGAACTAAGTCTTTAGTATAAATAGAATGTGAATCCTAGAAAATAGAACCTTTTTTTCTGCTTTGTTCACAACTATACCTTCGGCACCTGGAAAAGTGTCTGACACATAAATTGAATGAAAGTAAACGGGAGAGGACTCATTATTTATTTGGTTATCCATCCATCCATCCATCCATCCATCCTACTGTGCATACATTCATCTATCCATCTGTCTATCAAGCAATGAATACCTGCACCATACTAACCATATCGTAGGTCCCAAAAGAATGTATACAGTGGGAATCAGAGAAGGCTGAGGACATATACTTATAAACATTATTTAATGGTGGGGTTAAGAAAAGGAACACTGAAACAGTCTATGAAAAAGTAGAGAGGGGATGACACGAACAGTTTGTCACACCGAGAGTTAAAGGGAGACAAGATTTCAGTGATGATAACATGATTGCCAATATTTTAGTGCTTGGATCTGGTTGACACTATCCGGTCATTGTCCAGTGGACTTTCCCACTTTTTACTGAAGTACAATTTATAAACAGTGAACAGACCCTAAGAATATAGCTCAATAAGATTTGAAAAATACGACTCTTTGATTCACAGCCTTATCAAAATACAGGACATTTCCACCTTCCCCAAAAGTTCCCTCCTGTCTTTTCCCAGTCACTTGCTCCCACAAAGAAGAGACCACTGCTGAGATTTTTTTCACCATAGATTTCTTTTGCCATTTCTTCTCTTGAATTATCACATGCATATAAGGCCATGTAAATTTTTTTAAATATTTATATTTGAGAGACAGCATGACCAGGAAAGGGGCAGAGAGAGAGGCAGACACAGAATCCAATGCAGGCTTTAGGCTCTGAGATGACAGCACAGAACCCGATGCAGGGCTCGAACCCAGAAACAAACCGCAAGATCATGACCTGAGCCGAAGCTGGATGTTCAACTGACTGAGCCACCCAGGTGCCCCCATATAAGGCCATTTGATCCTCTGTCACAAGTCAATGATTTTCTCTTTGTCTTCAATTTGGATAGTTTTTATTACCTAATCTTAAGTGACTAATTAACTATTAAACTTATGCATGTGGAAGAGAAGATGACAGCATAGGAGGATGCTGGGCTCACTGCGTCCTGCTGATCACTCAGATTCCACCCACATCTGCCTAAATAACCCAGAAAACCACCAGAAGACTAGCAGAATGGACTCTCCGGAGCCAAGCATAGACAAGAGGCCCACGGAAGAGGGTAGGAAGGGCGGAGAGGCAGTGCACGCTACATGGCCTGGTGGGAGGGAGGCAGGGCGGTGGAGGGGCAGCCAGCCAGCAAGGCAGAGCCCCTGAGTCTGGCTTGCAAAAGTAGAGGGGCTGGATGGAGTGTGTTCTGACAGCCAGTGGGACTTAACATCTAGAATGTTATAAGTCAACAGCTCTGCTCGGAGAGCGGGAGGGTGAGAGGACACCAGGAGGGAGAGGTGTTGAGCCCCAGAGGACAGAGCTCAGCTTGGCGGGGAACAAAGGTGCTCATCAGTGCCATCTCCCTCTCCCATCTCCCAGCTGAAATCCCAAAGGGAACCAGTTCCCATCATGGGACTTGCTTGCACCACACAAACACCCAACGCTGTGCTTCTGTGGATCCATCCCTCTGGTGGGTCTGCTTCCCTCTTGGTGCTGCAGGGCCCCTCCCGAAGTGGGCCACCAAAGGCAAAGCGAGCTGAGTCTGCCCTTCCTGCCCCTGTGCACCTTCTGGATCCACCCCGGCTAATATGCCAGATCCCATCAAAGCAGCATCACAAGGCTAGCAGTGTGCAAGTAGCCTAGACAGGGGCCACACCACTCCACAGTGAGTCCTGCCCCTGGGAGAGGGAAAGATAAGGTACACACCATTCTGACTGTCCCCAGCAGTGGGCTGGGGACAGACATCAGGTATGACTGCGGCCCTGCCCACCAATACAAGTTACTCCAGACAGCACAGGGGAAGTGCCCTGCAGTTCCGTGCCACTCCAGGGATTATCCAAAATGAGGAAACGGAAGAATTCCCTCAAAAGAAACTCCAGGAAGTAGCAACAGCTAACGAACTGATCAAAAACGATTTAAGCAATATAACGGAACAAGAATTTAGAATAATAGTCATAAAATTAATTGCGGGGTTTGAAAAAAGTATACAGGATAGCAGAGAATCTATTGCTACAGAGATCAACGGACTAAGAAACAGGAGGAGCTAAAAAATGCTATAAATGAGATACAAAATAAAATGGAGGTGACCACAGCTCGGATTGAAGAGGCAGAGGAGAGAATAGGTGAAGTAGAAGATAAAATTATGGAAAAAGAGGAAGCTGAGAAAAAAAGAGATAAAAAAATCCAGGAGTATGAGGGGAGAATTAGAGAAGTAAGTGATGCAATGAAACAGAACAATATCCGTATAATAGGAATTCAAGAAGAGGAAGAGAAAGGGGCTGAAGGTGTACTTGAACAAATCATAGCTGAGAACTTCCCTGATGTGGGGAAGGAAAAAGGCATTGAAATACAGGAGGCACAGAGAACTCCCTTCAGATGTAACTTGAATCGATCTTCTGCATGACATATCATAGTGAAACTGGCAAAATACAAGGATAAAGAGAAAATTCTGAAAGAAGCTAGGCATAAACATGCTGTAACATATAAAGGGAGACTGATAACACTAGTGGCAGATCTATCTACTGAAACTTGGCAGGCCAAAAGGGAATGGCAGGAAATCTTCAATGTGATAAACAGAAAAAATATGCAGCTGAGAATCCCTTATCCAGCAAGTGTGTCATTCAGAATAGAAGGAGAGATAAAGGTCTTCCCAAACAAACAAAACTGAAGGAATTCATCACCGCTAAACCAGCCCTACAAGAGATTCTAAGGGGGATTCTGTGACTGAAATGTTGCAAGGACCACAAGGTACCAGAGACATCACTACAAGCATGAAACCTACAGACATCACAATGACTCTAAACCCATATCTTTCAATAATAACACTGAATGTAAGTGGACTAAATGCTCCAACCAAAAGACACAGGGTATCAGAATGGATAAAAAACAAGACCCATCTATTTGCTATCTACAATAGACTCATTTCAGACCTGAGGACACTTTCAGATTGAAAGCGAGGGGATGGAGAACTATCTTTCATGCTACTGGAAGTCAAAAGAAAGCTGGAGTAGCCATACTCATATCAGACGAACTAGACTTTAAATTAAAGGCTGTAACAAGAAATGAAGAAGGGTATCATATAATAATTACAGAGTCTATCCATCAGGAAGAGCTAATAATTATAAATGTCTATGTGCCAAATACGGAAGCCCCTAAATATATAAAACAATCACAAACATAAGCAACCTTATTGATAAGAATGTGGTAATTGTAGGGGACTTTAATAATCCACTTACAACAATGGATAGATCATCTAGACACAGGATCAATAAAGAAACAAGGGCCCTGAATGATACATTGGATCAGATGGACTTGACAGATATATTTAGAACTCTGCATCTCAAAGCAACAGAATATACTTTCTTCTCGAGTGCACATGGAACATTTTCCAAGACAGATCACATAGTGGGTAACATAACAGCCCTTCATAAGTATAAAAAATTGAGATCATACCATGCATACTTTCAGACCACAATGCTATGAAGCTTGAAATCAACCACAGGAAAAAGTCTGGAAAACCTCCAAAAGCATGGAGGTTAAAGAACACCCTACTAACGAATGGGTCAACCAGGCAATTAGAGAAGAAATTAAAAAATATATGGAAACAAATGAAAATGAAAATACAACAACCAAACGCTTTGGGATGCAGCAAAGGCAGCCCTGATAGGAAGATACATTGCAATCCAGGCCTGTCTCAAGAAATGGGAAAAATCCCAAATACAAAATCTAATAGCACACCTAAAGGAAATAGAAGCAGAACAGCAAAGACACCCCAAACCCAGCAGAAGAAGAGAAATAATAAAGATCAGAGCAGAAATAAACAATATAGAATCTAAAAAAACTGTAGAGCAGATCAATGAAACCAAGAGTTGGTTTTTTGAGAAAATAAACAAAATTGATAAACCTCTGGCCAGGCTTCTCAAAAAGAAAAGGGAGATGACCCAAATAGATAAAATCATGAATGAAAATGGAGTTATTACTACCAATCTCTCAGAAATACAAATAATTATCAGGGAATACTATGAAAAATTATATGCCAACATACTGGACAACCTGGAAGAGATGGAAAAATTCCTAAACACCCACATCCTTCCAAAACTAAATCAGGAGGAAATAGAAAACTTGAACAGACCCATAACCAGCGAAGAAATTGAATCAGTTATCAAAAATCTCCCAACAAATAAGAGTCCAGGACCAGATGGCTTCCCAGGGGAATTCTACCAGACATTTAAAGCAGAGATAATACCTACCCTTTTCAAGCTGTTCCAAAAAATAGAAAGGGAAGGAAAACTCCCAGACTCATTCTCTGAAGCCAGCATTACTTTGATTCCTAAACCAGACAGAGACCCAGCAAAAAAAGAGAACTACAGGCCAATATCCGTGATGAATATAGATGCAAAAATTCTCAATAAGATATTAGCAAATCTAATTCAACAGCATAGAAAAAGAATCATACACCATGATCAAGTGGGATTCATTCCTGGGCTCCAGGGCTGGTTCAACATTTGCAAATCAATCAATGTGATACATCACATTAATAAAACAAAAGAACCATACGATCCTGTCAATTGATGCAGAAAAAGTATTTGACAAAATTCAGCATCCTTTCCTAATAAAAACCCTCGGGAAAGTTGGGATAGAAGGAACATACGTAAAGATCATAAAAGTCATTTATGAAAAGCCCACACCTAATATCATCCTCAATGGGGAAAAACTGAGAGCTTTCTCCCTGAGATCAGGAACACGACAGGGATGTCCGCTCTCACCACTGTTGTTTAACATAGTGTTGGAAGTGCTAGCATCACCAATCAGACAACAAAAGGAAATCAAAGGCATCAAAATTGGCAATGATGAAGTCAAGCTTTCACTTTTTGCAGATGACATGATATTATACATGGAAAACCCGATAGACTCCACCAAAAGTCTGCTAGAACTCATACTTGAATTCAGCAAAGTTGCAGGATACAAAATCAATGTACAGAAATCAGTTGCATTCTTATACACTAATAATGAAGCAACAGAAGGACAAATAAAGAAACTGATCCCATTCACAATTGCACCAAGAAGCATAAACTACCTAGGAATAAATCTAACCAAAGATGTACAAGATCTGTATGCTGAAAACTATAGAAAGCTTATGAAGGAAATTGAAGAAGATATAAAGAAATGGAAAAACATTCCATGCTCATGGATTGGAAGAATAAATATTGTTAAAATGTCAATACTACCCAAAGCGATCTACACATTCAATGCAATCCCAATCAAAATTGCAGCAGCATTCTTCTCAAAGCTAGAACAAGCAATCCTAAAATTTGTATGGAACCAAAAAAGGCCCTGAATAGCCAAAGTAATTTTGTTTTTTTTTTTTTTGTTTTTTTATTTATTTATTTATTTATTTATTTTTTAATATATGAAATTTACTGTCAAATTGGTTTCCATACAACACCCAGTGCTCATCCCAAAAGGTGCCCTCCTCAATACCCATCACCCACCCTGCCCTCCCTCCCACCCCCCATCAACCCTCAGTTTGTTCTCAGTTTTTAACAGTCTCTTATGCTTTGGCTCTCTCCCACTCTAACCTCTTTTTTTTTTTTTTCCCTTCCCCTCCCCCATGGGTTTCTGTTACGTTTCTCAGGATCCACATAAGAGTGAAACCATATGGTATCTGTCTTTCTCTGTATGGCTTATTTCACTTAGCATCACACTCTCCAGTTCCATCCACGTTGCTACAAAAGGCCATATTTCATTCTTTCTCATTGCCACGTAGTATTCCATTGTGTATATAAACCACAATTTCTTTATCCATTCATCAGTTGATGGACATTTAGGCTCTTTCCATAATTTGGCGATTGTTGAGAGTGCTGCTATAAACATTGGGGTACAAGTGCCCCTATGCATCAGTACTCCTGTATCCCTTGGATAAATTCCTAGCAGTGCTATTGCTGGGTCATAGGGTAGGTCTATTTTTAATTTTTTGAGGAACCTCCACACTGCTTTCCAGAGCGGCTGCACCAATTTGCATTCCCACCAACAGTGCAAGAGGGTTCCCGTCTCTCCACAACCTCTCCAGCATCTATAGTCTCCTGATTTCTTCATTTTGGCCACTCTGACTGGCGTGAGGTGGTATCTGAGTGTGGTTTTGATTTGTATTTCCCTGATGAGGAGCGACGTTGAACATCTTTTCATGTGCCTGTTGGCCATCCGGATGTCTTCTTTAGAGAAGTGTCTATTCATGTTTTCTGCCCATTTCTTCACTGGGTTATTTGTTTTTCGGGTGTGGAGTTTGATGAGCTCTTCATAGATTTTGGATACTAGCCCTTTGTCCGATGTGTCATTTGCAAATATCTTTTCCCATTCCGTTGGTTGCCTTTTAGTTTTGTTGGTTGTTTCCTTTGCTGTGCAGAAGCTTTTTATCTTCATAAGGTCCCAGTAATTCACTTTTGCTTTTAATTCCCTTGCCTTTGGGGATGTGCCGAGTAAGAGATTGCTACGGCTGAGGTCAGAGAGGTCTTTTCCTGCTTTCTCCTCTAAGGTTTTGATGGTTTCCTGTCTCACATTCAGGTCCTTTATCCATTTTGAGTTTATTTTTGTGAATGGTGTGAGAAAGTGGTCTAGTTTCAATCTTCTGCATGTTGCTGTCCAGTTCTCCCAGCACCATTTGTTAAAGAGACTGTCTTTTTTCCATTGGATGTTCTTTCCTGCTTTGTCAAAAATGAGTTGGCCATACGTTTGTGGGTCTAGTTCTGGGGTTTCTATTCGATTCCATTGGTCTATGTGTCTGTTTTTATGCCAATACCATGCTGTCTTAATGATGACAGCTTTGTAGTAGAGGCTAAAGTCTGGGATTGTGATGCCTCCTGCTTTGGTCTTCTTCTTCAAAATTACTTTGGCTATTCGGGGCCTTTTGTGGTTCCATATGAATTTTAGGATTGCTTGTTCTAGTTTCGAGAAGAATGCTGGTGCAATTTTGATTGGGATTGCATTGAATGTGTAGATAGCTTTGGGTAGTATTGACATTTTGACAATATTTATTCTTCCAATCCATGAGCAGGGAATGTCTTTCCATTTCTTTATATCTTCTTCAATTACCTGCATAAGCTTTCTATAGTTTTCAGCATACAGATCTTTTACATCTTTGGTTAGATTTATTCCTAGGTATTTTATGCTTCTTGGTGCAATTGTGAATGGGATCAGTTTCTTTATTTGTCTTTCTGTTGCTTCATTGTTAGTGTATAAGAATGCAACTGATTTCTGTACATTGATTTTGTATCCGGCAACTTTGCTGAATTCATGTATCAGTTCTAGCAGACTTTTGGTGGAGTCTATCGGATTTTCCATGTATAATATCATGTCATCTGCAAAAAGCGAAAGCTTGACTTCATCTTTGCCAATTTGGATGCCTTTTATTTCCTTTTGTTGTCTGATTGCTGATGCTAGAACTTCCAGCACTATATTAAACAGCAGCGGTGAGAGTGGGCATCCCTGTCGTGTTCCTGATCTCAGGGAAAAAGCTCTCAGTTTTTCCCCATTGAGGATGATGTTAGCTGTGGGCTTTTCATAAATGGCTTTTATGATCTTTAAGTATGTTCCTTCTATCCCGACTTTCTCAAGGGTTTTTATTAAGAAAGGGTGCTGGATTTTGTCAAAGGCCTTTTCTGCATCGATTGACAGGATCATATGGTTCTTCTCTTTTTTTTTGTTAATGTGATGTATCACGTTGATCGATTTGCGAATGTTGAACCAGCCCTGCATCCCAGGAATGAATCCCACTTGATCATGGTGAATAATTCTTTTTATATGCTGTTGAATTCGATTTGCTAGTATCTTATTGAGAATTTTTGCATCCATATTCATCAGGGATATTGGCCTGTAGTTCTCTTTTTTTACTGGGTCTCTGTCTGGTTTAGGAATCAAAGTAATACTGGCTTCATAGAATGAGTCTGGAAGTTTTCCTTCCCTTTCTATTTCTTGGAATAGCTTGAGAAGGATAGGTATTATCTCTGCTTTAAACGTCTGGTAGAACTCCCCTGGGAAGCCATCTGGTCCTGGACTCTTATTTGTTGGGAGATTTTTGATAACCGATTCAATTTCTTCGCTGGTTATGGGTCTGTTCAAGCTTTCTATTTCCTCCTGATTGAGTTTTGGAAGAGTGTGGGTGTTTAGGAATTTGTCCATTTCTTCCAGGTTGTACAATTTGTTGGCATATAATTTTTCATAGTATTCCCTGATAATTGTTTGTATCTCTGAGGGATTGGTTGTAATAATTCCATTTTCATTCATGATTTTATCTATTTGGGTCATCTCCCTTTTCTTTTTGAGAAGCCTGGCTAGAGGTTTGTCAATTTTGTTTATTTTTTCAAAAAACCAACTCTTGGTTTCGTTGATCTGCTCTACAGTTTTTTTAGATTCTATATTGTTTATTTCTGCTCTGATCTTTATGATTTCTCTTCTTCTGCTGGGTTTAGGCTGCCTTTGCTGTTCTGCCTCTATTTCCTTTAGGTGTGCTGTTAGATTTTGTATTTGGGATTTTTCTTGTTTCTTGAGATAGGCCTGGATTGCAATGTATTTTCCTCTCAGGACTGCCTTCGCTGCGTCCCAAAGCATTTGGATTGTTGTATTTTCATTTTCGTTTGTTTCCATATATTTTTTAATTTCTTCTCTAATTGCCTGGTTGACCCACTCATTCGTTAGTAGGGTGTTCTTTAACCTCCATGCTTTTGGAGGTTTTCCAGACTTTTTCCTGTGGTTGATTTCAAGCTTCATAGCATTGTGGTCTGAAAGTATGCATGGTATAATTTCAATTCTTGTAAACTTATGAAGGGCTGTTTTGTGACCCAGTATATGATCTATCTTGGAGAATGTTCCATGTGCACTCGAGAAGAAAGTATATTCTGTTGCTTTGGGATGCAGAGTTCTAAATATATCTGTCAAGTCCATCTGATCCAATGTATCATTCAGGGCCCTTGTTTCTTTATTGACTGTGTGTCTAGATGATCTATCCATTTCTGTAAGTGGGGTGTTAAAGTCCCCTGCAATGACCACATTCTTATCAATAAGGTTGCTTATGTTTATGAGTAACTGTTTTATATATCTCGGGGCTCCGGTATTTGGCGCATACACATTTATAATTGTTAGCTCTTCCTGATGGATAGACCCTGTAATTATTATATAATGCCCTTCTTCATCTCTTGTTACAGCCTTTAATTTAAAGTCTAGTTTGTCTGATATAAGTATGGCTACTCCAGCTTTCTTTTGGCTTCCAGTAGCATGATAAATAGTTCTCCATCCCCTCACTCTCAATCTAAAGGTGTCCTCAGATCTCAAATGAGTCTCTTGTAGACAGCAAATAGATGGGTCTTGTTTTTTTATCCATTCTGATACCCTATGTCTTTTGGTTGGCGCATTTAATCCATTTACATTCAGTGTTATTATAGAAAGATACGGGTTTAGAGTCATTGTGATGTCTGTATGTTTTATGCTTGTAGTGATGTCTCTGGTACTTTGTCTCACAGGATCCCCCTTAGGATCTCTTGTAGGGCTGGTTTCGTGGTGACAAATTCCTTCAGTTTTTGTTTGTTTGGGAAGACCTTTATCTCTCCTTCTATTCTAAATGACAGACTTGCTGGATAAAGGATTCTCGGCTGCATATTTTTTCTGTTTAGCACACTGAAAATATCGTGCCAAGCCTTTCTGGCCTGCCAAGTTTCAAAGGAGAGATCAGTCACGAGTCTTATAGGTCTCCCTTTATATGTGAGGGCATGTTTATCCCTTGCTGCTTTCAGAATTTTCTCTTTATCCTTGTATTTTGCCAGTTTCACTATGATATGTCGTGCAGAAGATCGATTCAAGTTACGTCTGAAGGGAGTTCTCTGTGCCTCTTGGATTTCAATGCCTTTTTCCTTCCCCAGTTCAGGGAAGTTCTCAGCTATAATTTCTTCAAGTACCCCTTCAGCACCTTTCCCTCTCTCTTCCTCCTCTGGAATACCAATTATGCGTATATTATTTCTTTTTAGTGTATCACTTAGTTCTCTAATTTTCCCCTCATACTCCTGAATTTTTTTATCTCTCTTTCTTTCAGCTTCCTCTTTCTCCATAACTTTATCTTCTAGTTCACCTATTCTCTCCTCTGCCTCTTCAATCCGAGCCGTCGTGGTTTCCATTTTGTTTTGCATTTCGTTTAAAGCGTTTTTCAGCTCCTCGTGACTGTTCCTTAGTCCCTTGATCTCTGTGGCAAGAGATTCTCTGCTGTCCTGTATACTGTTTTCAAGCCCAGCGATTAATTTTATGACTATTATTCTAAATTCACTTTCTGTTATATTATTTAAATCCTTTTTGATCAGTTCATTAGCTGTTGTTATTTCCTGGAGATTCTTCTGAGGGGAATTCTTCCGTTTGGTCATTTTGGACAGTCCCTGGAGTGGTGAGGACCCGCAGGGCACTTCCCCCGTGCTGTGGTGTATAACTGGAGTTGGTGGGCGGGGCCGCAGTCCGACCTGATGTCTGCCCCCAGCCCACCGATGGGGCCACAGTCAGACTGGTGTGTGCCTTCTCTTCCCCTCTCCTAGGGGCGGGATTCACTGTGGGGTGGTGTGGCCCGTCTGGTCTACTTGCACACTGCCAGGCTTGTGGTGCTGGGGAGCTGGCGTATTAGCTGGGGTGGGTAGGCAAGGTGCACGGGGGCGGGAGGGGCAGGCTTAGCTCGCTTCTCCTTAGGTGATCCACTTCAGGAGGGGCCCTGTGGCAGCGGGAGAGAGTCAGATCCGCTGCCGGAGGTTTGGCTCCGCAGAAGCACAGAGTTGGGTGTTTGCGCGGAGCGAGCAAGTTCCCTGGCAGGAACTGGTTCTCTTTGGGATTTTGGCTGGGGGATGGGCGGGGGAGATGGCGCTGGCGAGCGCCTTTGTTCCCCGCCAAGCTGAGCTCTGCCGTCTGGGGGCTCAGCAGCTCTCCCTCCCTTTGTCCTCCAGCCTTCCCGCTTTCTGAGCAGAGCTGTTAACTTCTGACCTCCCAGACGCTAAGTCGCGCTTGCTGTCGGAACACAGTCCGTCCGGCCCCTCCGCTTTTGCCAGCCCGACTCGGGGGCTCCGCTTGGCCGGCGAGCCGCCCCTCCGCCCCGGCTCCCTCCCGCCAGTCCGTGGAGCGCGCACCGCCTCGCCGCCCTTCCTACCCTCTTCCGTGGGCCTCTCGTCTGCGCTTGGCTCCGGAGACTCCGTTCTGCTAATCCTCTGGCGGTTTTCTGGGTTCTTTAGGCAGGTGTAGGTGGAATCTAAGTGATGAGCAGGACGCGCGGTGAGCCCAGCGTCCTCCTACGCCGCCATCTTCCGGAACTCTGCCGCCAAAGTAATTTTGAAGAAGACCAAAGCAAGAGGCATCACAATCCCAGACTTTAGCCTCTACTACAAAGCTGTAATCATTAAGACAGCATGGTATTGGCACAAAAACAGACACATAGACCAAGGGAATAGAGTAGAAACCCCAGAATTAGACCCACAAAAGTATGGCCAACTAATCTTTGACAAAGCAGGAAAGAATGTCCAATGGAAAAAAGACAGTCTTTTTAACAAATGGTGCTGGGAGAACTGGACAACATGCAGAAGGATGAAACTAGACCACTTTCTTAAACCATTCACAAAAAGAAACTCAAAATGGGTAAAGGACCATCAAAACCCTAGAGGAGACAGCAGGAAAAAACCTCTCTGACCTCAGCCACAGCAATTTCTTACTTGACACATCTCCAAAGGCAAGGGAATTAAAAGCAAAAATGAACTATTGGGACCTCATCAAGATAAAAAGCTTCTGCGTGAGTTCGAGCCCCGCGTCAGGCTCTGGGCTGATGGCTCGGAGCCTGGAGCCTGTTTCCGATTCTGTGTCTCCCTCTCTCTCTGCCCCTCCCCCGTTCATGCTCTGTCTCTCTCTGTCCCAAAAATAAATAAAAAAATGTTGAAAAAAAATTTTTTTGAAAGATAAAAAGCTTCTGCAATGCAAAGGAAACAATCAACATAACTAAAAGGCAACCAACGGAATGGGAAAAGATATTTGCAAATGACATATCGGACAAAGGGCTAGTATCCAAAATCTATAAAGAGGTCACCAAAATCCACACCTGAAAAACAAATAATCCAGTGAAGAAATGGGCAGAAAACATGAATAGACACTTCTCCAAAGAAGACATCCAGATGGTCAACAGGCACATGAAAACATGGTCAACAGCGCTCCTCATCAGGGAAATACAAATCAAAACCACACTCTGATATCACCTCATGCGAGTCAGAGTGGCTAAAATGAACAAATCAGGAGACTATAGATGCTGGAGAGGATGTGGAGGAACAGGAACCCTCTTGCACTGTTGGTGGGAATGCAAACTGGTGCAGCCGCTCTGGAAAACAGTGTGGAGGTTCCTCAAAAAATTAAAAATAGATCTACCCTATGACCCAGCAATAGCACTGCTAGGAATTTACCCAAGGGATACAGGAGTGCTGATGCATAGGGGCACTTGTATCCCAATGTTTACAGCAGCATTCTCAACAATAGCCAAATTATGTAAAGAGCCTAAATGTCCATCAACTGATGAATGGATAAAGAAATTGTGGTTTATATACACAATGGAATACTACGTGGCAATGAGAAAGAATGAAATCTGGCCTTTTGTAGCAACGTGGATGGAACTGGAGAGTGTTATGCTAAGTGAAATAAGTCATACAGAGAAAGACAGATAACATATGTTTTCACTCTTATCTGGATCCTGAGAAACTTAACAGAAGACCATGGGGGAGGGGAAGAAAAAAAAAAGAGGTTAGAGAGGGAGGGAGCCAAAGCACAAGAGACTCTTAAAAACTGAGAACAAACTGAGGGTTGATGGGGGGGTGGGAGGGAGGGGTGGGTAGGTGATGGGTATTGAGGAGGGCACCTCTTGGGATGAGCACTAGGTGTTGTATGGAAACCAATTTGACAATAAATTTCAAAATTAAAAAAAATTAAAAAATCTTAAAAAATTAAAAATAAACATGCATTTAGAATGTTCATTTCAATTATATTATTTTTTCAGATTTAAAATTTCCATTTTTTCTTTTTGTTCATATTTCCCTGTTGAAAATATATTTCTATCTTTTCACATATTATCTTTTTATTAAACCCATCAATATATTTATAATAATTATTTTATTTTATTATTATTTTTTAATTTTTTTACATTGATTTACTTTTGAGAAACAGAGTGAGACAAAGCATGAGCGGGGGAGGGGCAGATAGATAATGAGACACAGAATCTGAAGCAGGCTCCAGGCTCTGAGCAAGTGGTCAACACAGAGCCTGATGCGGGTCTCGAACTCACAAACTGTGAGATCATGACCTGAGCTGAAGTCAGACGCTCAACCGACTGAGCCACCCAGGCGCCCCTATAATAATTATTTTAAAGTCACTGCATGCTAATTCCAACATCTGTTTCACATGTGGGATTTTTTCTGTCCACTGTAATTCTCCTGGCTCTGTGTCGTATTTTGAAAGTTTTCCCTGTATATCCAGTAATTTTTTATTTTGTTTTGGGCATTATGAATAATATATTACCTAGTCTAAATTACGCTGCTTTTAAAAAATGTTGAGATTTTTTTCTAGCAGTCAGTTAATTTGCTAATAGTGCAGTTTGATTTTGTTGAGGCTTAGTGTTATGCTTTGTTAAAATGACTCTGGAGTAACCCTTACTTTAGGGCTAGGTTGTCATACTCTTAAGGTAGGGCCTTTCTACGGTTTCAAGTGAATGAGTGGGTTTTTCCAAGATATATTTCCACGTAGGCTGGTTGGAATTCCAAAGTATTCCAGCACTGAGTCCACTCTACAATCTCCATTCATTTCATAGCACCTGAGTAACTATGGTTTTCCAGGTCTCAAGGAGTGTTACCCTATGTATGCCCAGCTTATCATTTGGCCAAAGATGGAAGGGTCCCTCTATGCAGATATCTGGGACTTCTTTATTTTGCTCCCTGTTTTCTAATATCCTTTTTTTTTTTTTTTTTTTTTTTTTTTTTCAAATTCTGGCCACCTCAGCAGCCATAAATATGGTTTGTCTTTCCTCTGCCTGGAGGGTCTAGTGTTCTCTGTTTGGACTCTAGTTCCCTATGCTGCAGTTTGAGAAATGATCCCAGGCAGCATGCTGGGGTGAATGCAAAACTAACTTGTATGTTTACCTTTTATCAAAGATCAAACCTGCTGTACTGTCTGTTGTACAAACTGCAATATCTCATTTTCACTTTTTCCCTAGACTCACAATTGTTTATGGTAAGAGAATTATTCTAATATCCAATAACCTACCATGGCCAGGATGAGAAGACCTTTGCATTAGATTTTGTAACTAGAATGTTTTTGTACACCAGATTATTTTCAGGATCATAAGGTGGAAAATGCCAGTCTTCCACTTTGTAACATAACAACATTACCCCCAACTCTACATGTCTATAGTCTCTGAGGACCTTATGGAGATTTACTGCACTTAAATCTTATGAAACACTTATGAAGCACTGTTTTTACAAAGTTATATAGTTCTTTACCTTTACCTTTACCTGTATTACTTTGTCTTTCAGTAATTCATAACCTTTCGTTTATCAGAGGGCATTTTTCAGATCATCTTGAGCAAAGGTGGAAAAGAAGCAAATAACCAAATATATTGATGAATGGATTCAGTCAATGCTAAAACTGAAATTTAGGTCATTTTCATGACCACAAACCCAATGAATCCATTGTTTTTTATTTGCAATAAGTTAAGGGGTTTCCCTGTGGACAGTCTATATTCACCAGTTGTATTGAAGTCACACACACATAGCTTAAGTTATGCATAACAGTGCACTCTGCCAAATGACTGCACAGCTGGAGAGTTCATTGGGGGTAGCAGCTGGGTGAGGATCCTCAAAAGATGGGTGGGTATTGAAGGAGTTCCGTCTTGCTTTTGTACCCAGAAGGCTCACTATTAGCATCTTGCAAACACAAAGAAGAGATTAGAGTTTATTGTTCATTTTCCCCTCATGGGGAAGCCATGTATGTTTATGCCCTAAAGATTGCACATTTTAAAGAAAAAGCCACTTTCACTGTGGAATTAACCAAATTGACTATCTTCCCAGTTTGAATTCACTAGATAACTGCTAATCCCCACTTTACATTGTGCTCTAAAGGCAGCCAAAGGATTCTGAAGGCCTGAATTTCCAGGTTTTCTCATCTGTAATACAAATACCAGTTAAAGACATAATATCATTTTATGCTACTCTCAAAGGGCATCTAGGAAAGCTGGCTAGCATTACTGCAACATTTTAATTACTGGTGCTTACCACAATTTGCAATAATTACAGTTCATTTAGTGAGCTGGTTCTTAATTGCAGACACTGCTAAAGTAACAATTGAATAAAAAATAAAGTGTATGTGTGTGTGTGTGTGTGTGTATATATATATATACACACACACACACACATGCATGCACACACACACACACACACACATACACACATGATTGAGAAAGATGTAAGCTTATAAAGAAAAAAAAAACTAGCATATTCTACTAGGCTGATTTCTAAAGCAGAGATATTAAAAGCAGTTTTCTAAACCAAAGGCCTAGAATTAAATTTAATCATCAAAACAAGTTGCTCCACCATTTATGACATCCTCTTTCTTTAGTATAATTTCTAATTCTACGCTTTTTTTTTTGTATTAAAGAAAGCTCAATGAGTAAATTCTAGTATTAATATAAGTAAACCCTTAACTAACTTCTATTCAATATCAGGTGCCAAATCTCAAAGATAGAGAGAATTTCTATATTAAAAGGATTTTAATCTCAAAGTAAAAGCAGTTTAGGGGCACCTGGCTCGCTCAGTTGGTTAAGCATCTGACTCTTGATTTGGGTTCAGGTCATGATCTCATGTTTCGTGAGATCAAGCCCTGCATCAGCTCTGTGCTAACAGTGCAGAGCCTGCTTGAGATTCTCTCTCTCCCTGCCCCTCCTCTGCTTTTGCTCTCTCTCTAAATAAACAAACATTAAAAAAGAAGAAAGAAAAGTAAAAGTAGTTCAGGAAGCCTCAGTGAAACTCTTTTCTTTTTAAAGCTTATTTGTATTTATTTTGACGGAGAGAGAGAGAATGTGAGCAGGGAAGGGCAGAGAGAGAGGAAGAGAGAGAACCCAAGCAGTCTCTGTGCTGTCAGCCCAACACAGGGCTCAATCTCACGAATCGTGAGATCATGACCTGAGCTAAAAAAAAAAAAATAAGATACCTAGGAATAAACCTAACTAAAGAGGTAAAAGATCTATATTCTGAAAACCATAGAACACTTATAAAAGAAATTGAAGAGGACTCAAAGAAATGGAAAAGCATTTCATGTTCATAGATTGGAAGAACAGCCATTGTTAAAATGTCCATACTACCCAAAGCAATCTACACATTTAATGGTATCCCTATCAAAATACCATCAGTATTTTTCACAGAGCTAGAACAAACAATCCTAAAATTTTTATGGAACCACAAAAGGCCTTGAATAGCCAAAGCAATGCTGAAAAAGAAAAACAAAACTGGAAGCATCACTATTCTGGATTTCAAGCAGTATTACAAAGCTGTAGTCATCAAGACAGTATGGTACTGGCACAAAAGCTGACACACAGATCAATGGAACAGAATAGAAAACCCAGGTATGGGCCTCCAACAAATGGTCAACTAATCTTTGACAAAGCAGGAAAGAATATCCAAAGGAAAAAGAAAGATCCTTCAACAAATGGTGTTGGGAAAACTGGATGGTGATATGCAGAAGAATGAAACTGGACCATTTTTGTACATTATACACAAAAATAAATTAAAAATGGATGAAAGACCTAAATATGATACAGGAAACTATAAAAATCCTAGAAGAGAACGTAGGCAGCAACCTCTTTGACCTCGCTGTCAATGAAGGCATGGGAAACTAAAGCAAACATGAGCTATTGGGACTTCATCAAGATAAGAAACTTCTGCACTGAGTGAAGGAAACAACCAACAAAACTAAAAGCAGCCTACGGAATGGGAGAAGATATTTGCAAACAGTGTATCTGATAAAAGGTTAGTATGCAAAATCTATAAAGAACATACCAAACTTGACACCCAAAAAACAAATAAACCAGTTAAGAAATGGGTTAAGATGACATGATTTTCCAAAGAAGACATCCAAATGGCTAACAGACACAAGAAAAGATACTCATCTTTTCCGATCACGTTTTCCATGCATTGTCAGGGAAATACAAATCCAAACCATAATGAGATACTACCCCATACCTGTCAGAATGGCTAAAATTAACAAAACAGCAAACAGTAGGCATTGGTGAGGATACAGAGAAAGGGGACCCTTCTGTTGGTGGGAATGCAAACTGGTACGGCCACTCTGGAGAACAGTAGTTTCCTGAAGAAACTAAAAATAGAACTACCCTACAATCTAGCAGTATTAGGCATTTACCAACAGGATACAAAAATACAAATTCAAAGGGGTACATGCACCCCAATGTTTATAGCAGCATTATCAACAATAGCCAATCTATGGAGAGAGCCCAAATACTCATCAACTGATGAATGGATAAAGAAGTGATGTGTGTGTGTGTGCACGTGCATATATATATATATATATATATATATATATATATATACATAATAGCCATCAAAAACAATGAAATCTTGCCATTTGATATGATTGGATGGAACTAGAATGTATAATGCTAAGTGAAATAAGTCAATCAGAGAAAGACAAATGCCATATGATTTCACTTATATGTGGAATTTAGGAAATAAAACAGGTGAACATATGGGAAGGGAGGGAAAAAAAAATAAGAGAGGAAAACAAACCATAAAAGACTCTTAGTGATAGGGAACAAACTGAGGGTTGATGGAAGGAGCAGGGGTGGGAGATGGGGTAGATGGGTGATGGGTATTAAGAAGGGTAGTTGCTGTGATGAGTACTAGGTATTGTACGTAAGTGATAAATCACTGAATTCTACTCCTGAAACCAATATTGCACTTTATGTTAACTAAAATTAAATTTAAAAAGTTAAAAAAGTTAAAGAAAATAAAAAATAAAAAGTGTATATCAAAAAAAAAAGTCGGTTGCTTAATTGACTGAGCCACCAGGCAAAATTGTTCTTTTTCCTTCTTCACTTCATGGAACACCAAATAATCAGATTTTACCCTACATAAATGTAGGTGATATTGGGGATTAGAATGTTTGCTGGGTGAGGCAGCAAAGGAAATGCTGAGAAAAGTAAACCAAAGTGAAAAGATTAGTTAATGACAGGAGTTAGTCTCTTGATAAGAAATGTACATTAGGTTCTAATACTTCTGTCAGTCATATTTTTTGGATGTCTTGGAGCAATCGCCCTATATTCTCTGTGCTCCAGTGTTCCTGATGACTGATAAAAAACAATAGTGGGTTCAATATTTTCTTACAGAAATATCTGTATTTTGATGACAATATGGTTTGATATACTTGAGAACACTTTGAAATAGATGGGATATACCAGGACACCTTTTGGGCAAGTTCCTAGACTGCTGCTCAGTATGCCCAATGCCATTGCACATCCTTGGCAGTTTTGTCCCAAAGGTGGGAAGCTTTAGGGAAGACTGGGGGAACACAGGCAACATGGAGAATAATTCCATCAGATAATTCAGTAAACATACAGATTAGCTTCTCAATTCTTTCATGAAACCGTGTCTTCAAATGCAAAGTGAATTGGAAAAAGAAAGCAATCAAGAAACCAAAAGAACTAGAAGACAATTTTCTCTCTGCTCTTAGGAAGCTTCTTCTGAAAGCAAAAGAAAAACATAAGCCCTGGGCTAATTTCATGCATGTTCTCCAATGTCAAAATATTCTCAGCTCATACCTAGTTAACGTCAAAAGTTATTGTAAACTTATCCTCACATTTTTTTAAAATTCTGAATGATAAAGGAGATAAATTTTGTTGACTTAACAAATAAAATGGGAAGATAAACATTTTTATCTGTTGGACACATTTATGCATTTCTTTGCTGCCATGGGCTTGAAGGTGGTAACTCAAAAATGGATTCCTACATAATGTAATTATATAATGGACCTTTACTAAGTTAACAGTCATTACTTTCTAGTTTTTTTGAAGAGAACATTTTAAGTCAAAGCCACAAAACAAAGAAAACACCCTTCCCTACAAAAGCAGCTGTCTTTTGAGTAGGTAGTTTTGATAGAGCAGGTAGTAATTTGAGAAATGATGCATCTCTCAAAATAAAATACAACTTTATTCAGATTAAAGCAACATTGCAATCTTTGTAAGAAAAAATGACATGCTGGCTCTTAGAAAGAAAAGAATGTCCTGTTGATAGTTCAGGTGTCTTAGGACTTCATGGAGTAGTATGAGGGAGGCAAAATGGCCCCAATGATAAAGTGTAAGGCTATGAATATTAATGTTCCTTTAAACCTGTGTGATCATGGGTGAATTATTTAACTTAAGGTTTTTGTTAGTTAAAATTAAATAATAATAATGCTTACCTCATAGTTGTTTTTTTCATTTTTATTAAACAAATGGGTTAAATGAATTTATATGTATAAAGCAATTAAATCAGTGTTATTTATAGCAAATATGTAATAAGTGTTATTTGTTATTATTATTATTATTATTATTATTATTGCTATTATTAAGTAGAAGACAGAAAACTACACTGGAAATTAGGGAACCTGAGCTGTATCCCAGTCTGTTAGCTCACTTCTTAAAAAAAAATATTCAACTTCCTTGAGTCTTGGATTCACTGATTGTGAAATGAAGGAGCTGCATGATGTGATTACATAGGTTCCTTCTTGTTTTAACTCTGCTGGTATTTGCACACTTGAGTTTTATGCAGTGTTGGCTTTGAGTAAAAACCGTTATATAGGTAGTGTGACTTTAGAATCCTTGCCATCTATTTTCTGTAGTTTCCTGCTTTCCAAGGTGACCAGACCAAAGTCTACCTGGTACTTTGTGCCAGCAGGAGAGGTTTTGTGGAAGTGGTATGTAACCATGTTCTGAACGCATTGTGGGTATATCACAGATTCCTTTTGCTTACAAGAGAGATTCCCTGGCAGTGACAAGGAAGCATGAAGTTGCTAATGTTAAATTCCACCTTATAAGTAACAGGTTTCAATATATTATGCTGTGATAACAAATGACTCTCTAATATCAAAACTTATAACAACAATGACTTAACTTATTATTCATGTTAACATGCCAGCTGATGCCATTTATAGTCAGCTGAAATTAGTTTGAGTTGTCTATCCCTACTTTACATGTTTTCTCATACAAGCATCCAGGATGAAGGATCTGCACTCATATGAATCATTACATTCTCCAGGCAAAGGTTAAGAACAAGAGGGCGGGCAAGCACGTGCAAGGGTTCTTAAAACTTTTGATCAAAGTACCTTACTTTGTGTCCATTGACATGCCACTGGCTAAATCAATTCACAAGGCCAAGTCCAAAAGCAATGAGTAGTGATATAAAACAGAAAGATGGAATGAATAGTTGGGAGCGATAATGTGGTCTGTCACAGTTTTCAAAAGACCTTCTCTAGTTCTCAGGGTTATTAAAAAGCCAAATCCTTTTAAATTTAATCAATGCGAATATTCCTTCTTCACACATTGTTCTTTAATTTCTCTAGTCAGTGGTTCATTGATCAATTCATTTGTATTCTTATAGCATCTTATACATATCTCTCTGATGATACATATCACAGTGTGTTATAATTAGGAGAATTATTATGCTGGCACTATTTAATAAAAGTAGCTCTAGGGAAAAAAAGTCTCAATTTGTAACATTTGTCAATGCCCATGGTGTAAATACTATACCAGGACAGATTTCAAACAGCCATCATGGTAATCATAAAGTGTGGAATTTGGAAAAGATGTACAGTTCCACATTATTTAAGATTTCCAGCATGCAGAAATAATAGATGTAAATAAACTCCAATTCACAGATAATGGTAAAATGTAGTAAAACAATAAAGTGATGAGTTTTTAATATTACTTGAAGTTTAATATATTTTATTTAATAATACATTCATGCAATTTATTATTTTTTTTAGTAACAGCGTTTTTTAACAAATTGCAAAATTCCTAGAATTGCAGCAGTTGGTTCTCATGAGCAGATACAAGATGACTCCAACACACCGCTGAAATTTTGATGTCAGTGTTTATCTTTCTGTTAAAGATTGGGTGCCCTTCAAAGACAGGGACTGAGTCTTAATTATCTTTTTATTCACAGTGTCTAGCATGGTGCCTGGCATTTGGTAGGCTCAATTAATGTCAATTAAATAAATGAGTGGGGAAAAAAGTGAATTAACAGGCGTTGTAGAGAATAGTAGAATGGATAGAAACAAACTTCACTGGATTGGTATTACTTCTAATTGAGAGAATTATGGAAGCCTCAGAGTCACACATATTCCACAAGGATAAGAAAACAAAAACAAAACAAAAACAGGAAAAAGTCACATTGCCAGATAAGTGACTTGGATATAACCACTAGAGATATCTTGGTCACTTAAAGATTTATTTTTTATTGCTTTTAAAAAAATTTTTTTTAAGTTTATTTGAGAGAGAGAGCGAGCGTGAACAGGGGAGGAGCAGAGAGATAGGGAGACACAGAATTGGAAGCAGGCTCCAGGCTCTGAGCTGTCAGCACAGAACTTGATGCAGGGCTAGAACCCACAAACTTGCTCTTTCTGATAAAATACTGGACTCTACTGAATAACTCCTTTAGTGATAATAATAGCAGCCATTTACTAAGTACTATGTGCCAGGCATTAAGTATCCTTATATTATTTTATCCTTACAGGAACTATATGAAGTAAGTTACACTGTAATCCTGTTTTATAGATGAATACACCAAAATTTAGAGAAGCTAAGTAACTTGCTTAGGATTCAAAAACAGAATGAGTTAGAGCCAGAATTTTATCCTGAATCCATCTTATTTCAGAGTCTTTTTCTTTGCTCCTGAGAAGCAGAGTTGTGGGAAGTTTTACCTTTTCATTTTACAGTGAGTAAAATTTGCTGCTTTAATGGACTTCTTAGTTACAGACATATATATTTTATTTCTAAAGCACATGAAGGCTTTTATTTTTACATACTCTGATACACCTCCTCTAGGCAGAAGTTTTCTTTAATGATGCCAAACTTAGCAATAACACCAGGCCACTGAATATTACTATCGGTCACCAATTCATCAGTTACTTTCTATTTATAATCTGATAATACGAACACTTTTCATTCAGTAACCAAAACGTAATCCTAATCCTTCATCATGCTGATAAGAAATAAAATCTTTGAAGCATCCAATAAAAAGTCCTCTTAAGGTATTTGTCTATCTACAGTCTGGTTTTTGCAGGCTTGCTTAAGAAAGCCTGCTCACATGTTGAATTTGTTAATGTTTCACACAAAAATAGTAAACAAACAAGCTAATAACATTCACAACAGTTCAGGAAAATAATCTTTAGAGATATGGCAAAAGAGTGACTTACCCACCTACTCCTAAAGAAAGTATATGAATTGTATAACTGGATACCAAAAATAGAGTCATAGATCAGAGAGGTAAAATGTGGATACTTTTCAACAATTTGATGAAAAAATAGGCCTTACTCAGTTTTGAAGAAACAGCTTATCAATCTGTCAAAATAGTAACTTTTCCTAAATGTTATAAACGTGACTGCCTGCTGAGTTAAGAATACAAGGCTAAAATTAGATGAGCAATATGGTTGGGTCTTGCAAGTAAAGCGATTGTCATAATAACAATAGAAAATCTATTGTACCTTGGCTTTTATGCTGCCACACACTGGTTTGCCTCTGACACCATGTGAAATAGAATTATACCTTGTAGTGCCTAGTAAACTGCCTTGTTGAAGTAGTGGTTCAATAAATATTTCTTGTATTGAATGCATGAGTTGGAACGGGGATAAATTTATATTTTTATAAATGTCTTATAGTTATATTAAAGGATCTTATATTAAGGATCCTATATTAAAACAAAGAACTAAATGCCTTGGCTTAAGTAGAATTACAGTATGGCACATTTTATTACTTTATGTATTATTATTTTATTATTTATGACATGGTCATAAAGTTTGTTCAGAAATTAACCATGGGCTTTTTATGCTGGATAAGACAAAGTAAACACACTTTATCCTTTCTTTGTTACTGAATGCAGCTACAAATCTTGGAGAGAATGCACTGAGCAACTATCTGAGAACTATGAAGAGCAAAAAGCAGAGCAATTGGAGGAGATCAGAATTTGAACTAAAACCAAACTGATAGTGAATTTATCTTTTTCTTTCCTCTAGCAACTCCAGGCCTAGACTCAACTGATCCTGAAATTTGGAGGTGGACATCAGCATGGTTAGATGAAGCTCTAAAAGAAACTCTCTAGTTTAGAGGTAGAAAGGTGTGTCCTATTAATATTAGTGTTGCAGCGGGGGACCCACAACTCTACAACTCTGAGGAAGGACAACTTTCCTCTGTCAGAATCTGTGGTCACATGTAGGTTGGACAAACCCCTGTGTCCTTTTCCTCTCTCTGGTCTCCTGCTTCTTGACCCTGGATGAGAGTGTAATAATATAAAGTGCACAAGACAGAAGCACAACTCAGTCTCCAGCTTTCTGGCCAGAAAGTACTGGGGATATCAATGGAAAGGGAGAAATCCAAAGAGATGACCATTCAAGTTGTTTATAAGCTCTTAGGCTTACTCCTGAGCTTTGTGTACATGGACTTGACCCTATACATTACACTAAAAGCTCTGGGAACTGAAATAAGACATGGACTACCACCAATCTTAGACTGGCAACTGGGTGTAGCAAACATAGGACAGATATAAATAGCATTTCAAAGGCTTTGAAAATGGGACTGACACTAAAACCACAACCCTCAAAAGGCCAGTTAGAACTTGTGGCCTGAATCCAAATTACTTGATTGCCTTCTAAACCAAATGTCAACATACTCCCAAGGATTTAACCAAGACCTAGACTATCATACCATAATATTTAAATTTTCAGAATACAATTCAAAATTTGTCACCATAGGAAGAACCAGGAAAATTTTAACCGTAATAGGAGACTCCAATACCCAAATGATACAGAAGCCAGATAATATGACAAGGACTTTAAGCAGCTATCATAAATTTCATAATGATGCAAGAAATAAAAGCAAACACTCTAGAAATGAATATAAAGATAAAATTATCAGAAAAGCAATAGAAAATCAAAAGAAGAACCAATTAGAATTTTGGAACTAAATTAAAATATTAAAAATAACAAAACTCATTAGATGGGTTCAACGGCAGAAAAGGAATAACAAAAGAATGAGTCAGTAAACTGGAAGACAGAAGATTAGAAATTATTCATTCCAAATGTAAAGAGAAAATATACCGGAAAATAAATGGACAGAATCCCAGGGACTTGTGGAACAATACCCAAAGTTTAACATTTATGGTATATGGTCCCATTTATGGTCCCAGGAGAAGAAAAGTATCTGGTAAGAAAAGAAAATTCAAGTAAATAATGGCTTAAACTTCTCAAGTATGTATGTATGTAAGTGTGTGTGTGTGTGTGTGTGTGTGTGTGTGTGTGTGTGTGTGTATATACACACACACACACACATATATATATATTTCTCAAGTATATATATATATATATATATATATATTTCTCAAGTATATATATATATATTTATGTGTGTGTGTATATATATATATGTATATGTGTATGTGTGTGTATGTGTGTATGTGTTTTAATAAACTCAGTAAACCCTAAATAGGATAAAGATAGAGAAATTCAGGTCCAAACATATCATAATCAAACTGCTGAAGACTGAAGAAATATTTCTTGAAATCAGCTGGACAAAAATTATGTGCTATATATAATGGAACAGTAATTTGAATGATTGTGGACATATCTCCAAAACAATGGTGGCCAGAAAAAAAAATGCAACATTTTAAAAATGCTAAAAACAAATGTCAACTTAGCATTCTTATCCAGTGAAAATACCCTTCAAGAATAAAGGTGAAGTAAGTACATTCTAAGGTGTAGGAAACTAGAAGAATTCATTGTCTGAAGACCTGCTCTAAAATAATTGACAGGAAATTATTCACAAAGAAGGGGAATTTTTGTCAGAAGTAGATTTGAAACATTTAGAAGAAAGGACAAGAAATAGAAATGTTATCTGAGTAAATAGAATATACTTCTCTTCATTTCTTTAAATATTTTTCACAGTTGAAAGAAAAAAATTATAATATTTTCTGAAGGTGTTTTTAATGTATGTAGATATAATATAGAAACCACGCATAACATAAAGAAGCAAAGGTAAAGGGACATCTAAATTGGTAAGTTTTCTACATTCCACTTGGAATAGTAAAAAGTTAATTCTAAGTAGACTTTTAAAAGTTAAGTCTGTGTACTATAACCTCTAGAACAATTACTAAAAAATTCATAAAAGATATGTAGTCCAAAAACAATAGATACATTACAATGGAATACTACAGGAGGGGGAAGAGAAAAGAGAGATCTAACAGTCCAAAGAACAGGAAAGGGAAAAGAAGTAGATTAAAAAAACCCAACAACACAAGGAACAAACAGAAAAACATAAAATGGTAACCTGAACCCACATATAGAACTACAATCAATGTAAATGGTTTATATAAATCAATTAAAATACAGAGAATAGAGCGGATTCAAAAACAATTTATTACAGTTTGGTCATTTATGTGTCAACTTTGTTGGCCCATCACCTACTCAGATATTTGATCAAACATTATTTTGGATGTGTACACGAAGGTATTTTGGGATAAGATTATTATTTGAATCAGTAAACTGAATAATGCAGACTGCTCTCTCTAATGTGGTGTACTTTTCCCATTCCATAGAAGGCCTAACTAGACCCTGCTGAGAAGAAGAAACTCCTTCTGTCTGACTACATAATCATAAGGTTATTAATCAGTTGACCTTAAATTAGGGAGATTACCCTAGTGGAACTAACTTAATCATATCCCTTTTAAAACGTTTTAGATATCTAGAGCCTGTCTGACTGGGAACTATTGTCATATAGTCATTCTTAAGCACAAGGAAGCTGGTCTAAAACTTCTAAGGCTGTTTGTGATTAGCTCATTTCCATGGAATAATTTCATTCCTGAAGAGTGATATTTTCTCTAATTAATCATTGTGTTGACCAGACTAAGTTATCATTATATACTTGCTGAATTAATGAATTTAAGAGGCATTAGGGTACCATGGTGAAACTCTTGGAACCCTCACCAAATAGAGCAGGTGAGCCCTGCCCCATTCTTGGGCAACTGCAAGTTCTTGGTAGTTTCTAATGAGCATCTCTGGCACAATTTTTCACATGCTGCTCTCTCCTTTCACGCTAGCTCTCATCTTGAATCCTGATTCTCTTTGTAGCATCATTCACATGCACCTGAATATGCAGTTAAGAGTACTCAGTGGATCCATCTGTGAATCATCATTTTGTATTCTTTACTCATATCACAAATCAACTGCAGATTTGAAATAACTAGAATAATGTTTAAAACACTCTTAGCAAACTCATTCAGTCTTGAATTTATGTACTCACCATTGTACTTTCTATAGGCACTTAAAATTAATCATTCACTACATGTATACACACTGGGAAATAGCAAGTCTGAGCCAGAAGAAAGCCATATGCAGTTTAGGCAATGAGTTTCAAATTGTGGCTAGTCAAGGAGAAAGTTTTTTTTTTCCAGAGATGCTGGAAAAGGCTTTGGGTTCTACCATTCAAGGGAAGACCTTCATTAACACTTGCTATGAGAGGCTAAATAGCCTCTGTGTTGAGCACACATTCTCGTTCTCAGGAGAGACATCTGTTTGACAGCAGAGAATCTGGCTTCCAGGTAATAACCAGGCTGTATTCACTACCCACACAAAACAGCCTGGATAGTTTCCAATCCTGACAGGTAGAGAGTTTTACAGTGGCCAGCCCCTACTGCTCCTGGCTCCAAAAAGTGCCCAAAGTGTATTCCATATCCTAAGTCAGGTCATCCCAGAAGGAAAAAACCTGAGCCTAGATTTCAAGGACAAGTTATTTATTAGGGCAGTGCTCCCAGGAGAAACTGGTAATAGAGTTCAGAATAGGGAGGAAGAGGAACCAAGAAAAGGGGCACTATCAGGTGTAGTTCCAGGCTTAGCCAGATTCCAGAAAAAGCTGTGGAGCATAGATAGCAAGTCAGTTTGTCATGTCTCAAGGCAAAGGGCCGGGCTCTGTATCTTTTTACCAGACAGTCCATGAGTCACCCCAGAAAGACATAAACTCCCAGGCATTTCCAGCTGGCTACCTACAAGAGAAAGTAGCTCCAGTAACCCAGTGCAATCCTTTGAGAGATGTTAGAATGAAATCTATGAGAGGTAGAGCACACATCATGGTTGAAGGGAATTGAGGGATCTAGCCAGGGTGCCAAGCCGGGGGGACCAATATCTAACTTGCTTATGTAGGTTTCTGGGCAAATGCTCATCTGTGTCCTATGATCTGTCTCCCACTTCTACATCTCTCCTCCCGGCTGTTCATCAGAGAATCACCCTATTGCTTGTGTGGACTTTTAGGTAAGGAAATGGGAAAGACTTCATGGATTAAGACATGAACCAGTGCTGCAAGCTACCATAACTAATATAAATGAAAACAGGTGCAAAGGAATTTGGGCTCCAAGAACAAGTTCTTCACACCAACATTATGTTCATTAATGAGGTGTTCTGGGTCTTTTCTAAAGACCTTGAAGACCAAAGTGCTTTAGAAGGCAGTATGGCATGCCACATAAAAGAGCACAGGCTTCAGAATTATGAAGACAACGTTGGCACTGATGACCTCTGCCCCAGTGTTATTCCCTGGCGATACTGTTAAATGACAAAAGGGATTTTGCAGATATAAATAAGACTACTAATGCGGTGACCTCAAGATGGGGAGACTTTTCAGGTGGTCCAAAGCTATTGAGGTGATTCCTCTCTGAGCCTCTAGGTGAGATTCCAGTATGGCTAACATGCTGATTTCAACCTGATGAGACCCTAAGCAAAAATTTGCACTTGAGCCCACCTTGTACATGTGACCTACAGAACAGCAAGAGAATGAATGAATATTGTTTTAAGCACATAAATTTGTGATATAACTTGTAATGCAGTTTAGTAATACATTATGTTCAAATTCTAACATTATCACTGCCAAAGTGCCGTCATTGTGTATTCTTTTCCCCAAGGCTGCAGTAACAAAGTACCACACACGTGGTGACTTAAAAGCAACAGAAATTTTGTTTCTCATAGGTTCAGGGGCCTGAAGTCTAAAATCAGAATCATAGGGCCAAAATCAAGATGACAGTAGGACTGTGCTCCCTCTGGGGGCTTCTAGGAGAATCCATCTCTTACATCTTACATATTCTGGTGGCTATTGGAATTTCCTGGCTTGTGGTTGCATCACTTCACTCTCTGCCTCTGTCTTCACGTTGCCTCCATTTCCTTCTCCCCATTACCCACCTTCTGTGTGTGTGTGTGTGTGTGTGTGTGTGTGCGTGTGTATAAAATCTCCTCCTACCTTCCTTTTATAAGAATATGTGTCACTGTACTTGGGGATTTTCTGGATGATCCAGAATAATTTCCCCATTTCAAGATCCTTAATCACATCACATCTGCAAAGATTCTTTTCTTTTTAAAAAAAATTTTTTTAATGTTTATTTATTTTTGACAGAGAGAGACAGAGCGTGAGCGGGGGAGGGGCAGAGAGAGAGGGAGACACAAAATCTCTGTGAGGTGTGAGGCTCAGCACAGAGCCCAACGCGGGGCTTGAACTCACAGACCACGAGATCATGACCTGAGCTGAAGTTGGGACACTCAACCGACTGAGCCACCCAAGTGCTCCTGCAAAGATTCTTTTCTTTTGCAATATAAGGTAACATTCACAGATTCCAGATATTATATCATGTAACTTCTGAGGGGCCATTTTTCAGTCTGCCACACACTATTAACAGTCATTGAATATCTCTGAGAATTTTAGATTCCTCACTGAAAAAAATGGGACCAAATATGACTATGTCAAGGGGTTAGTGTAACAAGTAGTAAGCTTATGTGTCTAAAACATTTACCAACATGCTTAGGATGGGGCTGACACCCAGTAGGGGACAATTTTTACTGTTAACAGAAAAGCCATGATCAGTGGGAACACAGGTATTTGAAAATCCAAGATGAAAAAAAATTTTTTTTGAATCTTTTAACAAAGCTATAAGCTCATCTTTCTTTAATCCATTTGATGCTAGAAACTGTCCACTTATCAGCTGTATCTGTGTTAGAAAATTGTCAAATGACTGCTGTCTTACTACCATTATAATTCAATTGGATTTCGCTTTAACTCTGCAAATGTTCACTCATTCTGCTATGTGCAAGGAACTCTGCTGTTCACCAGGACATGCATATCTAAGCAGGACACAATCTGTGATTTAGTCAGCCTTACAATCCAGCAGGGAAACAAGAGTTTTCCATAAATACTTGCTTCATAGAACACATACAGTATCCCAAATAAGTTAAATATTAATTTAGCTATTCCCCATTTTACGAGGTTTACATCCAAACTTGAAAACAGATACCATGAACAACAACAACAACAACAAAACAAGTACGACATTAGATAGGATTGTTAAACTCATGGTTGATGAAATGACAGCACAACATAGTACTCATAAATCGTGTGTGAATTTTCTATAACTTTACAAGTACACATTTTATGAAGAAAACTCAGGTAAGAAATATTTGAAAGTGATCACAATCAGTGGTTTCATTAGCCAACTGTCTAAATCAAGCCTGCATACGCCACATCTCACAATAGGGTTGCCTGGGGCTATCTGAAACTCATGGAGAAACAACTGACCTCTGGACCCTCACTGAGTCCTTGGGAATGTTTTGTGAAAATTCAGGCATCCACAATAACATGAATGACTCTGAAATAATTTTTTTTTTTGCTTTAAATATTTCTGTCATAAAACTATACTTGTGGTATCGCTGTCTATGTTGGCAGTAGTGTTTTAAGTCAACAGAATTTCCTATAAAACAAAACGAAAAGACAGTGACTCACTAATCTGTTTAAAGCAGACAAAACATTAGATAAAGCAACAGAAAGTGTTCCAAGGTTTTATGTTTTCCCTTCTCTCTCCCTGGTTTGTTCTTTTTTTCTTTTTCCTTCTTCTTCCTTTTTTTAAAAAATTCTTTGGTTTTTGTCCATTTAGATTTACTTCTGCAATTAAACTTGCCTCAACAATTTTGTGATACATAAGGTTAACTGTCACCCTCAGAATATGTGGTCTTCCCCCACCCATCATCATCTGGTGCCCATAGACATAATCAGAATGTAGCATACAGGGACTGGGAAGAAAGTACAATAAAATTAAAATTTATGCAGAGATTTTGTTTTTGTAGAAATCTTTATCTTTTATAAGGGAGGGTAACTGCCAGCAAAAGCAACTGGCCAAATACCACACAGCTGGTAAGGTGTTGGATATTAATATTTGAACTATGATTCTTTAAATCTGATGGGATGGAAATACCTTATCATCCCCATGCTGGTTAGCACCTCATGAAGCAGACCTGAATAACAGTATATTCAGTGATCACAAATATTCTTTGTACCTTTGTGGGATGATGCAGCTTCCATGTAGAGGACTTTTGAAAATGTATTATTAAGCGGATTATTAGATTATTACAGTAGACTTTCACTGCTACATATATTCCTGTTTGATTTGTGACTGCTACAGAACAAGCAATACAGAGGACATAGGAAGACAAGTTTTAGAAAGAACAGCTTCTAGCTTTAATGTGGGCAGAGTAAATTATGCTTTCCTTTTTGAAAAATAAAAGAAAAAGCTAGAAGCACTTTTCTATTGTTTATTTTTTGTTGCTCTTCCCTGTCTAGACATGAATGCAGGATACCAGATGAGCATCTAAGATCTGACAGAGCAGCAGCAATTTGATGGCCTTTAGCATGTCTGTATATAGTGTCATTATATAAGTTCTCTGCACATTTTGCTCACTACTGCAACTAGTTTCTGATTGACGATAAAATAAGGGCTTGTTTCGGGCTAGGAATAAACATAGAACCATAAAAGAACTGATCCTCCTTAAAGAGTCACCTCACAGATGTCAGGCTCCTCTCCTTTGCCCTGTCTTTGGTACCCAGCCCCACCTATAAGGATGCCAGGTAAGGCCAGAATTCAAAGAATGTGATTAGAGATGCCAAAATTCATTTTGAAAAACATTTGTCTTCATCAACAGGTGTTTTTATTTTCCCAAAGGGGTAAAAAGTCATTCCCTTTGTTTCTTTTATTTGAATAGAATCACTGGGTGTAATAATTAAGCAGTGCATGTTTGCTAGTCAATATCATAAAACAGGATTCCATTAAAATTTTTTTTAACCTTTATTTATTTTTGAGACAGAGAGAGACAGAGCATAAGTTGGGGAGGGGCAGAGAGAGAAGGAGACACAGAATCCGAAACAGGCTCCAGGCTCCGAGCTGTCAGCACAGAGCCCGACGCGGGGCTCGAACTCACGGACTGCGAGATCACGACCCGAGCCGAAGTCGGACGCTTAACCGACTGAGCCACCCAGGTGCCCCAAAATAGGATTCCATTTTAAATAAACCATAATTTTGCCACTCTCCCGAAGTGAGCAACAATAAAAGTGTGCGTATCATGCCTCCGAAAAATGCGAAGGATCAGCTTTCACAGAGTCCAATCAGAAATTAATATTTGCTTCATAGGCTATAGCCTATGAACTTCACTGACCTGCATCTAGGTGGAGCAGACTTCTAAAACTTTTAGGATGGGAGGAAATCACCCACACATATTTCAGAGAATATTACTGTTTCCATTCTAATCTAAGAGTAAACAGAGCTCTGGGTTTTGACAAATTTGCCTCTGCAATGTGATAAAAGGCATGGGACTGATCCTCCTCTCACTGTGTAATTTTGCCAAAAGGAAGACAGAGTCAGTGCCATAGGTGCCACATTACTTCTCTTTATTCTTTCTAGAACTGTGGCATCTAAAAGCATGTTCAGTAGTCATAAAATTTCCCAGGTCAGTTTACAAAGAAAAGTGGATATTCCAACCATAGCTTTGGATGTGGGTTCTTGCTACAGCAATGAATTTTAGAAGGTGACAGGTTACATAATGGGTATGCAGTTATGATTGCACCTGGCCCGGGAAGGTTGCCATGCCATGCAAAGAGAATATCAGCTCACTTGCACTGGTGAACAACTGGCCAGTGCTGCCTTTGCACACTTGATAAGCTGCTCTTGTTATTAAGGACACTGATTCAGCTGTTCCAGCTGTATATGCTTTTGTTCATTCTTACTTGCTCACCACATATAATCATTTCCTCAGATATGCAAGATTACTTGGACTTTGCTTTTATTTAGAAACTGTTTTTCTTTCGTACGTGAGTGATTGTCGAGTATTCAATTATAGCTGAATGTGAAATGGTTGGGATCCAATTCTAACTGATTTCAATGAAAGTCAATAGAGTTTCAAACCAAGTAGAGATCTGTATGAAGTTCAGTGCTGAATGACTGTTAAACCTCTAGCATTTTTACTCAGGCTTTAATCAGTAAGTAGTATTTTATTTCATTTTTAACTGGACCTTTTTGTGTCTGGAATTGAGGCGTATATAGCAGTTTGCTGATATTGGAATTATGTGTATTATTTTGTAAACCTGTATATCCAGGCCAGATAGAAGCACTTAAAATGCAAAAATGATGAACAGAAGTACCCAGGAGTTTTTTTTAATCTAAGGGATATTTTTTAGGGGAGATGAACAAAACCAGGAGCTATTTGACATTAGGTGTTCAGACTGCCAGTTTATGGTAAACAAAGAAAGTTTAGTGTTTTTTTTTAATTCATAATATCATGATTACAGAGCATCACTGCAAAGAGGGTTAGGCTTCAGAAGATAACCAGACAAACCAGTTCTTAAGAGGGTGGCTGATTGGCTGCTTTGCTAAAGATAAATTTTTCCTCTTCCAAATATTCTGAAAAAAAAAGTAGACTAATAGCGAGAAGTGTAGTGATTTGCACATTATCCAAGCCATTGAGTTATTCCTGCCTGTCCTCATTCTGGTTCTTGATTTGCAGGCCAGCTATGCTCTGCAGCTGGAGCAAATTATATCAGAGAAGTGCTGATGTGACCACAAGTTGACAAAAGGACATGATTTCTAGTAGCAAAAAAGCAACTAGATTTTATGAAATTGTATCTAATAATGTTGTTTAACTCATGGATCCTGCATCTGACGCCTGCTTTTTATCCAGTCCTTTCAGCGGCCCTTTGTTAACAGTCACTCAGAAGAGGAAATAAAATGTAGCCATTGAAATAAAAATTGCTCTACTCTTTTTAATAGCTCAGCTGCAGGCTCTATTGTTTTATTTAATGGATTGTGTAACTGAAGTCTCTCCTCCTGATGATTCCCATTTGGCTTCTGAGTCCCCAAACTCTGTCAGAATCTTGGGGGTTCCAGAAAGGAGGGGAGTCTGGTGCTTTGCTTTTGCAGAATACAAGTGGAAACTAAAAGTACTAAGATTCTTTAAAATGTAATTCCCACCATGGACTCGACAGTACTATGTGTAAGAAACAGTGCTTTCTCCTCAAAAGTGAGCAAGATTAGACTGTCCTTAGATTCAAAAATTCTAATTTGCAACATAGAAGTGTGCTTGGCTTAAATATACAGAGGCAAGGAGGGTTGAAGGCAGTAGCAAAGGGATAAAAAGGAAATAGGAGGACTAGAATAAATCATTGTCTTCCCTCTTGTAAAAATCACTGTTGTCCTCTGATCGAGAGATGTGTTCTCTGCCCTGGATTCCCTACAGTGCGTCCCTCTGTCCTGCCTGATTATCCATAGCCAGGGTGGAAAGCATACCTACAAGTCATGTGACTTACTGTCACTCTAAAGAGTATCACATGAATATTCCTAATTTTAAAATGATTTTTGCTTCTTCAAAGCTGTTAAAATGTGTCTGGATTCTGCTGAAAGGATTATAGGTGATTTAACAATGGATATTTTGCTTTTACCTCTTCAAGATAAATCGCATTATGGGTATATTCCAGAGATGAAAGTTAAAGAAAAGTGCCTCCTACATAAGAGTAGCAAGAGAAAGGCTTGGACCCTCTGTTCCATACTACTTATAAGTATCTTAAACATGAATGAATTGCAAACTATTTACCTGACTAAGATAAACTGGTATGCTATGGTTCTTAGAGAATTCTGCAAAAAGCTTCTACCATTTATTTTTGCCCTGCTTTGACATGTTCCTTCAAAGCAAGTTCATTGTTTTAGGAAGTAGAGGAGAAAGATTTGTTATATCATGAAGTGCTAAGAAGCCTTTCAGCTGAGGAAGATACACAATGTACAAAGCAGTTAAAACAAATCATACAGTATAACCTGTTAAGGATGTAATTGAGATACATGTAATCATTAACCTTGGAACATACTGGGAATCCGTTAATGAATCAAATCAATACCCTCTCCACTGATCCATAATAATTTGAAAGAAATGAAAAATTTAACAGTTACTGTATGTGAGGTTATCGTGGGCTGCAATTAGCTAGCCTCCAGGAGATTATGTTACCTAGTTACCAGAAGGTAAGTATAATTTCCGTAGATGTTCTGGAAAGATTGTTATAAAGACAGGTGTCAGACGTAGAAATGGGTCAGGAAAAGATATTTGGTGCGGCCAAAACCTGGGTCATCTTCCTGTTATTTCATTCCATACATCCCTCTTAGGACATTTCATACTCCCAGTTAATATGGATATATTGTTTTGAAAAGACATTACAATTGAATTTTGTCAGAAAAAAAAAGTGATTATATCTTTTTATATCTTACTGCACATCTAGATTTCACATGAGATGGCAAAGAGGTCACGGCAGAAACTCTACGTTTGGTAACAGAATAACACATGAGCTTTCTGCTGCAGGCAAGATACTTGTGTATGAAAATATTTCATGTTTGTACAACTCTCTCATCTTAACATTCCCGGCATGGTCATTATTGCCAGTGTAATTTTATAGAAGAATAATAGAAAGAAATGAATGTCTTTTCCCTTTTGAACCCCCACATTTTAACACCCCCATTTTATAAGTAGTATGTGGCACCCTACAAAATAGTGTGGAAAGAACAAAATGATCCAAGGGCCTATGGCTTTTACATACATTGCTTTTATGTAAATCTTAGAAGAAACAATCTTGTATGCGAAGTTCCATAGGAAAATCTCAATTTGGGGGAGATATAAAAAGAGATTGCCATTCTCTAGGGACTCAGTAAATAAAACGGAGAACAGAATTTTAAAAAATGCATGTAAAATATATGCGTATGGAAATGTTAAGAGCCTTATTTTATAATGCCAAGGAGGGCACAAGATAAAAACTGTTGTCATTTGTTTCCAGGGAAAGCAGTCGGTGAGACCCAGGCACAGTAGGATAGTTAGTTAGTTACCACATGTAAAGCTGAGAGCAGATGGTGCCGTTGATATAGAGCGCAGGAATGTGCGTGTTTATGCGGGTGCGTTTCTGTGCGTGTGCGTGTGGAAACCAGCAAGGAGTTTGACACTGATGTACTCCATCAAGTCCAGTTATAAAGAACAAGTAGATAGAACAACATTCTGTGCATCTGGCAGCCTAACTAGCTCTGTCAATCTGTGGATACTGCTGACATTGTACTATAAGCTTCGATTCCATCTGTGTTGTTTATTTTGAGCTGGATTTACTGCACACTATGTGAATTGATGATGGCTAGAAGGTCCAAAAGATTCTGAGTCTGTTTAAAGTTCCAAGGTGTCAAATTACACAGGCTTGTGTCACGAACATTATGAAAGGGTAAGTGGAGAGGCAAACTGATTTCAGTATTTGTTAGACGTCCAAGAAAAATTGCCGAAAATATAGATGAAGAAGGTTTATGAAAACATCTAAAGAGTACATATGAACTCCTGCAATCAAATGTTTCTTTTTCAAGTTGTATTGTGTCATTTTAAAAAATTCAAAATATGTACAAACAAATAGACAAGTCAAATCAGCTCTCCACTCTGAGGTTGTGACATGCATATTATTCAAAACTTCCCGATCAGTACTGTATTAAATTGCCAGAATAAAGGGATGGACTTAATGGGTTAAGGTAGCACCTGCCTTCTTTCCGAACGGCTAGAAGTGAGGAACAAGTGTATTTCTATACATTTGCTGTTAAGTTATTCTGTGACATTCTTTACTTGCTTCAGTTTTTTTCTGCATAATAAGATATTTATAAATCTAGTATACAGTTATGAAACAGGCTTTGTTATCTTCACTAAGAAATCATTAAAGATTTGAGAACACAGTTTTTTAATGAAAATGATATACAGCATCGTTTGATGTATGTCATCTATATCAAGGCTTTTGTTTATTTTCATTTTCAACATAATGTTCAGCTGAATGCTATGTCTGTATAATGCCAGAACACTCCCATGAACATGAAGAAAAGAGATTTAATGATTCAGGTGTTATATAAGCATCTGCATATCTTCTGTCATTCAGTTCTTATGGCTGTTCTTGTCTGGTTATGCGGTGAGTAGCCCAGATTAGAATTTTACTGAACCACAAATGATACAGACTAGACTATATGCAGTTTGGCCTGTAGTCATTGAATGAAAAAAGCATTCTGCTTATGGTATACAAATTTCAATTCATGCTTTCAATCCCCATTCAGTTAGTGGTTAGTTATGGTTTCACTGTGTCATTGAATACAATTATATTGATATGTAACTCTGTCTTTAAAGGAAAAACACTAATCATCCTGCCTCATTTGTATCAGAGCTAGGACATCAAACAGAATCTGTGAAAGTGGTTCATTTGCTTGGTAATGTTTAATATTCATTGTTTATAAGTATTCATATTTGTAATACGTAAGGTAAATTATATGATTTATTTACTACATGGTCTCTATCCTTGAGAAACTAACTAGTTGATGAGTTAAGACATTCTTACAAAAATTTCAAATAGCAAAAAATATATTAAATATCTGTTAAAAAACACTGGGTGGCACAAAGTAGACTAAAATTCAGTTGAAAAACTTCATTGCAGTCTTCTATCTGCTAGATAGTAGACTGGAAGCTTCCTTTCCATTAGGTATCTCACCTAACTCCTGAACCCTAGGAGATGTCCTCTGACTTTCCAGAGGGTACAGGGGCTGGGAAAATGGATGTAAGTTATCTGGGTCACATAGCCACTAAGTGACTGAATAAGGCTTTACTTCAGTTTACCTCCATAAACATATATGGAACATCTGGGTTGTATCAGGCATAGTATTTGGCACTGGAATAAATAAAATTGAAAACCAGTTTGAGGAAGTGTGCAGGCTTATCAGGAATCAGATATAAAAATTTAATGTGAGTATAATGTAGTAAGTGCTGAAATAGATGTATGCATATGGAATGATGAGAACAGAGAAGGTACCTAACTCAGAAAGCTGATGAAGCTAGACAGAGGAAAAGGTGACAGGCTTCTCAGACAGGCACAGGCATGAACAAAGGTATACTGGTCTAAACAACAGGGATAGTGGGAAATGCACCTTTTGGAGCACATCCTGATAACTCATTTAGGCTGCCCAGGGAAACACATTGAACATCACACATTCATAATACCAAGTAATCCCAGTGGGCTGAGGTAATGAGAAAAGGCTTGAATGATGTTGCCCTTGACTCGTGAAGTTTGGACAGATTTTGAATAGCAAGATAAGGAAATAATTGGATATTGTAGGTGAAGGCAAAAGACACCAACAAATACTTGGAGATAAAGATGTGTAAAACCAATATGGCAGATTAAGGGATGCACAGGCAAATAAGGTAGAATTGTTCATTTTCCATTTTTGACTATCAGTTGCTGTGTACAAACTTGAAACTTGTTGTCCCTAGAACTACTACATCTCTAAAATTTTAAATTTCTCTCTCTAGTGACAGTTTCTTAGCCTTCTAGGTTTCATTCAGTCATCCCCATTATCCAAACTGATCAAGACCTTTAATCCGCTAGTTCTGAAAATTGTGCATCTCCATTAGCCCTGATCTATCTAATTTCTGACTGACTTTGACTCCCTGGTCCTCACTTCCATCTCTTTTTGCACCTCAAATTCCTTCCCACATGTTCCTTCCGTATCATAACCTTCGCGGAAAAACCACAAGACTGGATCAATTCTTCCTTGTGCCCTAGCTCTCTTTCCTGTTATTCAAGAAACAGTTATTGTCTCTATTCTCCTTTATGCTGGCTACCTTTTCATCTTCATCTTCCTATCTCTTCACAAGGAAAACAGAAGCCATAATCCAAGTAGTACAAATAAATGTGACATGAGCACCCACTGCTTCTAACTCTTTCATACCAAGTGTAGAAGTGTTACTTGTTGTGCATGAGGACAATCCTTTCATCAGTGCTCTGGATTCTCCCTCCCTCCCCCGTGCTCACCCATCTTGGGTTTTCAAGGGTCATAGTACCTTGACAATCCTGTCTTTCTTCTCTATTTCAGATTCTTATATTTTTAACTGGATCTTTCTCAAATAATATTGTTTCAATATTATTAACTTTCCAATTTTAAAAATAAGCCACACCCTCATCCTCAAGTCACCGTTTAAATTCTTTCCTATCTCTTCCTTCTATAGGCAAACTTTTTGAAAAAGTGGCTTAGAGTCACTGTTTTACTCTTCCCTGACTTTCTAAGCATTCCTCAATCCACTGCAGTCTGGAAACCACCCCAAAGAATTTCCTGAAACTGTTCTTGTTAAAGTCATGAATGAATGTCTCATTTCTAAATCTACTCTTACCTTATTTTACTTGTAAAACTTGATATTTCTAATTCCTCTCTTTGAAAACAATTTTCTTGGTTCAATAATACCACATTCTGTCATTGTCTTTGTAGACTCCTCTCTCACTGCCATTTCCCTACATATTAAGGTCTGCAGGGCTATCTCTTATGCCCTTGGCTCTTATCATTCTATACCTTCTACTGAGGGATATAATTTGTAGGTTCAACTGTTATCTATTTGCTTGTAGCTTCACTTACCACCTCCACATGGAAGAATCTAATCCAAGGGATAAATCTTCAACTACTGTCTTTCTAATGAGCTTCAGTCAATACTGTTTTTTTAACTAACTACTCGTCTTCTTTGCTTGAATGTCCCACAACTATCTGAAAGTGCATGTCCAAAACTGAATGGACATTTTCTTCCCTCCTACTTCCAGCCAAATTTCACAAATATTTCTCAAAAACCATGAACTTTTTTTTTTTATTTTCAGAACACAATTTTCCCATTCAGGCTAAGGTAAACTAAGTGACCCAGTCACTTAAGATATTTACTATTGAGTATGAAAGTTATAATTCAGGTAGGTATAGGAAACAATTAAAATTAAATGGAGCCAACAATATACTTCTTTAAATTGCAACAGTTGAAAGCACAACAGCTAAAATACTAAATTTCAAAAGCCCAAGTGATAAGAAATAAGTATTTTAAGCAAGTTAAAGACAGAAAGCATTTCAGTTTTATGTTTATATTCTTAGCTCTAAGCATGGTGAACTACAAAATAGTTGATCAATTTACTTAACAAATGAATAGGTTTGTTTTTCTATCTTGCAGAAAAGTAAGAAGCAGTACAGGATTGTCACCAAATCATTCTCACACTGTTATGACTCTCTAATTTATTCCATATACTGAATGGCTGGTAAAATAAGGATGTCAAAGTTGTTCCTATTTATGTCTGATAGAATTACAGATTTCCTTAGAACATGACAGTAATAAAGGAATATCAGGCATTAAAATGACTAGCCAAATAAACTTTGTATAAAAACAAACCTCTATTCTATAGCCTTTGTTTGCAAAACTGACCACTATCCACAGGGAAACTTTTTTTTTTTTTTACTATCTCAACCCAGCCTCTCACATCAATGGAAAACTAGCATTCTATACATCTGCTAATAAAGAAAGCAGGCTCTCCTTTAGCCAAAACAAACTTTATATTTTTATTCCTCAATAAAGTAATTTCCTCCCTGAGCAGTAAGCATGGACTAAATGTTGATAGAAATTGCTAAGTTCAGTTCAACTTTAAGTAATGCTGTAGACTTAGAGCAAAAAGAAATTAAAATTTACTTCAGTCTCATCCAACCTTTATTGTGAAATGTGCAAATATAAAGGATAGTATAGAAAATTGAAGTGCATAATTTAATGAATTATAATAAACTAATTATTAAACTAATTATAACAAACTACTCTGTAAGCACCACCAGGTTACAAAATAGAAGTTTGCCAACAGCCTACCCAATTACAACACCTTCCCTCCCACTCTGTCTGGGTGCTCATGGTAACACTTTCTTTGCCTTTTTTTTATAGTTTATAGTTTTACCACCTAAAAATGTATCACTAAATAATTTAATTCAGTTTTGCCTGTTGTGAACTTTATATAAATGAAATCATAAATATATATTTATTGGGTGTGACTTCTTTCATTCAGTGTTAGGCTTTTAAGATTTCTTTGTTGTTAAGTATATCTTTCATTCATTTTAATTGCTGTTAATAATCCAATGTATGAATATACTTTTATTTTTCTATTCTATTGATGATGCACATTTTGAGTATTTACAGTTTTGGCTATTATAAATAAAGATGCTATAGCATTTGTGCATAGATATCCTAATATAGCTAATCATGTCTTTTCTATGGTATATAATTAGAAGTGAATTGGTGGGTCTGAAAAAATATATATCCTTAACTTCACTAAGAAGAAAAACAATGAAAATAAAAAATAAATTTACCAATTGGTCATACCAGTTTAACTGGCTCTACTTAAAAAAATAATTTCTTGAATTCTAAAGGTAAATTCCATCTAGTATTACATATTTCATACGGAAAGAAATGTTTAGTCTGACAAAAATTTCAAAAATAAAAGGCAAATGAAGTATTAATGCCTAAAGGAGACTCACAAATGTTTTTACTTTTTTCTGATGAAAATACATGTTTTTCTCATAAAAGTGGCAAGAATGTACTAACCACATTTATCTGAATTGTTAGTCAAGCAACAGTGTAACAGAAATAGAATATAATGCTTAGAATTTCATTTTATGAAATTCATTCTCTTAAAATATTGCAAATATTGTCCAACATGCAATTAAACCACCACTGTATGGGCTTATACATCATTTGGGCTCTTAATATGTAGCTTCCACTTTTATATTTATAAAATCTCAAGCAGGGGAAGCAGCTTTACACTAAAAACAGTAAATAAAAATGGTATTTTCCTTGACCTGGGAACTAGTGAATGGTTCTCCTGAATTTAAAAAAAAAGAAATATTTTAATTGCTATATTTGATTATAATGCTTTACCACTTTGGCAGAATGTCTGAGGACAGATTACTAATAACTACATAAAAATATGGTTATTTTTAAACAAAAGAAAGTAAAAAGTTGTATTAAAAGTTAACGTGATCAAAAAAAAGACAGAAAAAAAAAGAAGAAAAAAATTCCCATGCTTTGATTTATCACAAAACAAAATCCCTTTTCTTAATTTACATCAAAGCTTTTGGAACTAGTATATGAGAAATTTTTTAGAAAATATATGTCAAGGTCCTAAAGATGTCAATGGGAGAAGGTAGATTTAGTCTCTGCTGTCACACAGCCTGGGGTCTAAAGGGAAATGCAGAAGAGGAAAGAAACTGAGATGTTATGACAGAATAAAAAGGCACATTAAAAAGGGCACTTGATCAAGGAAGACCTGAAGGATTAAAAAAGGCATGATGGTGAAGGAAGCACAAGATGTGTTCCAGGAAGAGGAACAAAGGCCCCAAAACAGAAAAGGAACTATAGGAGGATCAGAAATTAGTATAAGCAACTTTGAACTCAGCCAGATATAAGTTGAAATCTCAATTCCTCCAATAGTAACTTTGGTTAAGTCACTTGCCATTTCTATTTCTCCCTGTAAAATGGGGATAATAATATTTTTGTAAGAATCAGCTAAGATAATGTTTATAGAGCAAAAAATTGCTCCACAAAGGCAGATAGTAATTTCTGTAGCAGAATCAGATATTTTGGAGTTGGGTGGCCATTCATGTGAGGCAGGAATATGGAGATATAAGCAGTTTAAGTCATCAAGAGCATATGGCCATACTAAATAATCCAGTCCTTAATGCTAAGAACAAGAGGGAGTGACACCAACGTATGTGTGTTTCAGAAAATAGACTCAGGCTGTAGGAGAAATTATTGGAAGGGAAAAAAGGCAGAAAAACAAGTGGGGACCTAAATGAGATTTGTGGCAGCATAGATGGTGAGAATTGAATGTATTTATTTATTTATTATTTTTTTTAAATTTTTTTTTCAACGTTTTTTATTTATTTTTGGGACAGAGAGAGACAGAGCATGAACGGGGGAGGGGCAGAGAGAGAGGGAGACACAGAATCGGAAACAGGCTCCAGGCTCCGAGCCATCAGCCCGGAGCCTGACGCGGGGCTCGAACTCACGGACCGCGAGATCGTGACCTGGCTGAAGTCGGACGCTTAACCGACTGCACCACCCAGGCGCCCCGAGAATTGAATGTATTTAAAAAGATACTGAAATGCAGGACATCCATTTCTGGCAGTATGACAGATGATGGCTAAAACTCTTAATCAACATACCTCAATAATTGTATATGTGTTTCTGTAGGTATACAGTGTGTGTGTGTGTATGGATATATTTTTCTTTAATATTTATTAAATTAGTTTTCCAGTAGGAAAGGAAAATGCAAATGCTCTGGGATCAGAAATGAAGTATGGACATGAATCCATTGAAGTTAGTAAGCAGTGAAGGTTAAATGCTGCCCCGGGTGTGTCTACTGATCTTGAGTAACCTAGAGCTTAGATTTTAATTGCTGACACATGTGGGAGACAAAAGACAAAGCCTTGCTCTATATATCCACCCCTCACCAACCTCCACGTGGAACTTGGATTCATAAAGAGCTACTTCAAGAAAAAGGATAATCTAGAAAAAATACTGTGCAATATTATTATCATAGATGGATTTTTAAGGCAAAAATCGCATTGGTAGAAATGAAAAAGGTAATAATATAATAATAAATTCTTCAATTCATCAGGAAGATGCAATAATTTTAAACTTCTAAATAATAATATAGCTTCAAAATACATGAAGTGAAAATTTGACATCAAAATGAGATATTTCAACACTGTTTACAACTATTATACCAAGATGAAATAATCAGTAATGGTATAAAAGCTTTTAACAACACTATTAAACTAGGTTTTGTTTAACAAATAACACGTATGTATAAAACAAATGTTAAGAACTGTGTACCCAACTTCTGTGATAAACTTATCATTTAAAGAATACACTGAACATGTTGCTTCATAAAGTCTTGAAAAATGCAGAGTCAATATACACTGATAAAAACTGCTTAATTCTAAATTATTTCATGTCTAAATTGCTAAAATTTAGTACATTTGTAAATCAAACCCAAAAATATGTTAAAAATTTTTAAATCATACATTGCATAAACAACTCATGGGTCAAAGCAAATTTTTTAACAGAAATTAGAAAATATTTAGACCTAATTAGTATTATTACTAATATTGCAAATCTTATGGGATGCAACCAAAAAAACTGTCAAAAGGAAATCTATAGCCTTTTATATTGATCTCAGAATTTAAAACTTTGAAAATTAATTACTTATTCAACTTAAGAAGTTAGAAAATGCTTAAAAAACTGAAAAGTACAAAAAGGAAGTATCAGAAATTAATGAAATATAAATTAAGTGACTGTATTAACAAAGCTGTAAGTTAAACTGTAAGAAAAAAGATAAGATAGAGGTAAATTATCACTACTTCCTCTTACCTTATCTTAGATGTCCTGAAGCTGTCTGTAAAGCAAGAAAAATAAATAAGTCTTAGGTATTAGAAAGGAAGAAACAAAACTGTCATAAATAGCAAATGACATGATTATCCACATGAAAAGCTCAAAAGGCCAATTATTAGAATTAAAGAGTTTAGCAACTTATTATATATAAGTATTCCATGTTCAGTATGGAGATTCAATAATGTGAAATTGTCCATTCTATACAAACATATTTATACTTACAACACCAATTTAATGAAAATTCAACATGATTTTTGATAGGGTATGACAATTAAAATATATATATATATATATATATATATATATATATATATATACACACATACATTTACATATACATACATACAGGAAACAGAAAAAAACAGGACATTCTTGAAGCAAAGCAAGAATGGTGGACTTGCTCTATTTGGATATCCAGACTTAACTAAAGCCACAGACTTCATGGTATGATTTTGGCGCAAGCTTAGAAAATATACCAGCAAAAGACAGCCAAGGAGTAGACCCACCAATGTATTATAAAAACATGACTCAAAATGGGGAAACTGACACATTGTGCAATCAATGATAACTGAATAATCAGTTTCTAATTGTAAAAAAAAAAAAAATTGCCTCTTACATCACACCATACACAAAATTCAATCCCAGATGGGTTAAAATCTTAAACGTTGAAGAAATATTTTATCAACGTTTTTTTTTTTTTTTTTTTTTTTTTTTATTTATTTTTGGGACAGAGAGAGACAGAGCATGAACGGGGGAGGGGCAGAGAGAGAGAGGGAGACACAGAATCGGAAACAGGCTCCAGGCTCCGAGCCATCAGCCCAGAGCCTGACGCGGGGCTCGAACTCACGGACCGCGAGATCGTGACCTGGCTGAAGTCGGACACTCAACCGACTGCGCCACCCAGGCGCCCCATTGAAGAAATATTTTAAAATTTTACAACAAATTATAGGATATCTCTGATTTTGGGGGTGTAAATTAATTTCTTAAATGAGACACAAAATCGCTTAACATAAAAAAAATAAGGACTACCTAATTTACATTAAAATTAACAACTGATCAAAAGAAAGAACTCTTCTGTTGATTACAAATATGTAAGAAAGAGCCATTATTTGGTGGAATAAGATTTGCACATTCATAACTGGAAAATAATGTTAATCCACATATATATGGGACTTCACTATAACATTCACTAAGAAATGGCAAACAACCTAATGGCAAAATGGACACAGACACCTGGGTAGTTCAGTCGGTTAAGTGTCCTACACTTGATTTTGGCTCTGGTCATGATCTCACAGTTTATGAGATTGAGCCTTACATCGGATGCTTGGGATTCTCTCTCCCTCTCTCTCTGGCCCTCCCCCGCTTGCTCGCTCTCTCTCCCTCAAAATAAATAAACTTAAAAAAAAGAAAGAAAAATGGACAAAAATATGTACACATTTATTTCACAGAAAACAAATTACCAACAATAAATAAAAATATATCCACCTACACTAAATTTCAGAGAAATTAAAATTAAACCACAGCACACCTACCATATTAATAAAAGTAAATGTATTGAAAAAGCAAATGTTGGTCAGGATATGTACAATAAGAACTCTAAACACTGCAAGCAGGAGTTTAAATTTTTAATCTATACCCTGGAAAAAAACTTAGCATTAACTTGTAAAGTTGGAATTATGCATGTACTACAATCCATAAATTAAGACACTTGTTCATGTCATGTGAATGGAGAGTATGTACAATTTCATAGGAGCATTATAATAAAGGACAAATTAAAACACAAATGACCACTATTAGGCTGTTATATATTTATAAAATGTTATACTGTTATACTTCACAAATTTCAAGTTAACTACTTCTACACGCGATAAGATGGACAAATCTCAAGTCATAGTGTTAAGTGAAAAAAGCAAGTTGTTGAAAGCATACATTAGAATACCATTTTTATAGAATTCAAAACCAGGCACTGTTAAACATGTTGTTGGGGGATACATAGAAGAAGACAATGATGAACACAGCCTTTAGAATAGTAACTAACTCTGGGGGAGAACTAGGATGCTCTACAGACAAACACAAAGTGAAATTCAACACAAACTAACAGTGACTTCGTTATTTAATTTGAGTGATGGGTTTATGGGTTTAATTTTATGATTCTACTTTATATATCTGTGCTGAAAATATGCAACATTCATCATTAACATTTTAAATGAAGCTCAGGTTGAAATGCCAGTATTTGTTAATTTGAAAATGGTAAGGAAGAGAAAAGAGCAAAGGAGTCCCATGCTGGTGAAGTGAGCCACTGAGTCGATGGTATTGTTTTTTAGTGAGAGGAAGAGGATCAGAACTGGAAGGTGTGAGTGAGAGAGCGGAAAGAATGTGATGAATTAAGTTTTGGACTATTTAGATTCAGCTACCTGCAGTACATCTTAGTAAAATGTTGGAGGTCAATTTTGATGTAGGACTTCATATGGAAAGAGAAGTCTGGGCTTTACATAGATGGTTTTAGGAATCACTGGCATAATAGATTGGCTCTGAGGTCACAGAAATGAATGAAATTACCTGGGGGGTGAGGATGGAAGTTAAGTAGTAGAGGAATAGAGAAGAGGGCTGGTATGTATCTTTACAGATGTCACAAGTTGGAAATACCAGGAAGTTTAGGAAGTAAAGGATTAATAAATATAAGCCCATGAACTGAAATTGATGTATGATTAATTATGCCAATTCTTCTGTGAGTTCCAGAATACATAGGCGAGTGGTGCAGAGAAATGTACTGCACAGGAATCTTTACAATTCCTGGTTTTAGACTGGCTGCAGCAAAACCCCAAATAAAGCTCTTGCTCCTTGATGTGGCCTGTTAGCAAAAGATCAGCTCTCATTTTTTTTTAACACCAGAGCCTAGAGAATTCCAAAATGTTCCACTCTCACTCTTCTGTCGGCCTAAATGAAGCAAACTGTGACAGTGTGAGCCATTTATGGAGAGGCCCAGGTAGGAAGAAGTTGAGAGAGCCTACAGGACCTACAGGCCTTGGTCATATAGCCACTACAAAATGAATTCTGTCTAAACTTGAATGAGCTTGGAAGTAGATTCATCCCAAGACGACCTTCCAGATGAGAACCCAGCCCTGCTGACATCTGAAGTGAAGTCCAATGGGAGCCAGAGAAGAAAAGCAAACTAATCCATGCCCAAAATCCTGTCCCACAGAAACTGTGGGATGATAAATATGTACTGTTTAAGGTGCTAAGTTTGTAGCAATTTGTTATACATCAACAGAAAACAAATATAAGGGTGCCTGGGTGGCTCAGTTAATTGAGCATACAACTCTTGATTTAAGCTCAGGTCATGATCTCACAGTTCATGGGAAGAGTCTGCATCAGTGCTATCTGCAATGACAGCAAGAGGCCTGCTTGGGATTCTCTCTCCCTCTCTCTCTGCCCCTCCCCTGCTCATGCTGTGTGTATATGTCTCTCTCTCTCTCAAATAAATAAATAAACATTTAAAAAAGCATTCATACTATTGTGTGTGTGTATTGTATATATTCATCAAGGCCTCTGGACACAGTGGGGAAAAGGAAAAGAAAAAGAAAAAGATGGCAGGTATATTTCTGTAGGAAGATTTTTTTTTCCTGAAAGCTTAATGGTTAGGAAGAACCATCTTTCTCATCAAAGATTGTATATATTAAAGTAGGAAGTCCTCATTCAGATAAGGTGAATGAGTCAGAAACATCCATTTCTGAATGAGCAAAGGAAGATTGCTGGAACTTTACTTACAGATTGTACTACTTATTCTCTGAGCTTTCCATTTGATCCTTTTGAGTCTGTGCTCCTAACTTATGTGTCTCTCTTCTAAGACAGGCATTCATAGCTTGTAAGAGGCAATAGCTAATGGCAGTGCTCTCCTGGTTTAAGCCCAACTTACAGTGAGTAACATTTCTCCCTAGTTTAAAATGCTACAAAGCCTAAATTGGGCTGGTTAGGTAAACAAAAATAGCTGTTTTTCTATGCCTCTGACATCAATGACTGATGATTACTTTTACAAATTGTTTCAAATGCATAACCAAATAATAAAACCCTGGAAAGCTTGGGAAACAAACAAAAGTTATATTAGGAATTCTTTAATACTAAATGGTATTTAATATTAATAATAAGGAACTATTCATATCAGGCACAAAAGAATATAAACCTGGACCTCACAAAATCTTAGTAAAAAGAAATTCTCAATGAAATATTGGGCATCTTAAATACCTTTCTTTTTCATGTATCTTTCATTGATGATACAAAGAACTCATTAAAGGTCAGCCATTCTTTTTGAGGTCTCCATAGTAACTGTGATCTTAGCCACATCTTTGATTTAGAACATCAAAATGTCAGAATTGATATCAAACTCATGAACACCAGATCAGGGCATTTGGTACCATATTTGATGCAATATGAAAAGCACTTACTTGTTTGTACTTGTGTGTTCATACTGTTCCTAGCTTTCTTTTTATGTCTTCTCTCATAAGGGACATAACTTGAAAATCTTAACATATTGCCAATGGAGAACTTATCAATAGGCTGAAATATACCAGAACAGCTGAAGAAGGAAGAGATAAACTCAAGAGGAAGCCTCCAAAGCTGATTTTTACAAGGCAGGAGCAGCTTATTGGTTGAACCATTACATGAGAATCCTAAAAATTAGTGTGCGATGTGATCCTGGAAAGACATTTTAGTAATAGAGGTTAAGATAGATGAATATTACAAAGATAAGAGAATGACAATATTCATTGGAAAAATAGAAGAACAACCAGAGGAATAAATGCACAAGGATTATATTAGTAAATGAAGTTGGGAGCTGCCCTAAGAGTATAACAGGTGGGAGAAACATCAGACCTTGAAGGGAGCAGAATCCCTTTGAACTACTTATAGTTGGTGACCTCAAAGGCTAGTAAAGTCAGGAGACAGCCTCAGCTTTAACACAGCTGCTCTCTGGCATTATTAATGGCATGAGAATGGATCTGGGAATTGGTAAAATAGTAACAGCTAAACCAACAGTTAAAAAATAGAAGTCTGCAAGTCATGAAGCCTATCTATCAATTATGTAAGAAAGGTACCTTCTTATTAGGAATGAAGACGAGGCAAAAATCCTCAGCTCATATTAATCTCAATGACTGTCTTTTTTTTTTTTTAACGTTTACTTATTTTTGAGACAGAGAGAGACAGAGCATGAACAGGGGAGGGGCAGAGAGAGAGGGAGACACAGAATCTGAAACAGGCTCCAGGCCCTGAGCTGTCAGCACAAAGCCCGACACGGGTCTCAAACTCACAGACGTCAAGATCATGACCTGAGCCGAAGTCGGCCACTTAACCGACTGAGCCACCCAGGCGCCCCATCAAGGACTCTGTCTTTAACTCTAGTTCATTTTGATGTAAACCCAGCCTAGAGTGAGTTTCCAGCTTATGCTGAGAATCCATGTTGGGATTCAGTTCAGTTCTCCCTAAACCTTACCGCTCACCTGCATAAGGGGACCGACCACTCTGAGTAGATGAGAAAAAAAAAAAAAAGGTAGGATGAGGTTTACAATGATCCAAGCACTGAAAACAACTCTTTCCACTTGTCTGTTATGTATAATCATACCATTTGCCCTAAGGAAAAAAAAGAGAGAAGAGTATGCTGCTTTTTCAGTGATTAAGCTCAACCTGCTAAGTAGCTGTCATAAAAAATAAAAATAAAAATAAATTAAAAAAAAGCTATTTCAGGGCTCAGGAAAATTATTATTCTGGGGACCAGTGCATCTCAAACCTTAGTATACATAACGATCACCTAGGGACCTTGTTAGAACAAGGATCTGGCCCCTATGCTCAGAGGGTCTCTTGGCAGAGATTTTCAGTGATGGTTTTTTCCCTATCCAGTCCACACCAAATCCTTACTATGAGGCTTGGGTAGACAAAGTTATCTGTAGGAAATTCTGGATCTCTCTCTTTTTTCAAACATATCTCAGTAGATGCTAAAAAGGCAATATTATTATGAATCAGTACATTGGCCTTATTAACATGTTTATTTAAATTAAAAACTTTCATACAACTGCTTTAGCATCTTACTAAAAGATGCTAAATATTATAAAACTTTTCTAAGATTGCTTGGCTTCATGTTTTTAGTGGGATAATTTAAGCTGGTTTCTTCCAAAATTTCCCCACATTTCGGAGGGGAAAGAGGTGTCAATACTTATTGGGTATCTACCCCATGCCAGGCATAGCACTAGTCACTTATTTAAAGGATTTTATTTAAATGATTTATTTACTTAATCCCCACAATAGCCCTCATGAAATAGGACTATTCTCATCCTCATTTTATAAATGATATAACTAAGATACAGAGAGACTGTACAACTACATTGCTAAAAAGCAAATAAACTGAGATTTGAATCTTATTTCTATTTTGGCACATAATTTGTCTCACTTTCTGAAACGCTTTAAACTGCAAATTACCCAGTGGTCATGCTTACACTTCCAACATCTTTTCTACCTTAAAAGGTAGGAAATCCCCCAATTTATATTAAATAATTATTTTATCTGTTCCCAGACTCAGAGCTGGGAGAAGACAGTATTGCTTTTCTTGTTCTTTTTCTTTTATTGTTCACTGACAATCTAGACAAATTAAAGTACACATGAAAATTTCTGTTCCCCACAAAAGCGGGTCAACAGTTCATTTGTTCCAAGCTTAATAACTGTTATCACCACACTCCTTAATCTATTTAAAATATCCTCTAGGAATAATGAATGAGAAAACTTTCTAAGACACCATTTCATATGTTAAAGCCAAATTTCTGCTATTTAGGAATAAAGTTGCTTTCAAATGGATCGTAAAAATGTGTCTTCTTTAGACATAATACATTTATTAAAGAGACTTGTGTATTTCCATTAAAAAAAAGATAGAAATATTCAGCCCCATTACAAATTAACAAGACCTTCCAAGAAGATTGAGGCTATTTTCTATGTTCTCAGCTACCTCCAGTTTCTTAATCTATTCATGTATTCAACAAAACTTTTCTTACTGTGTGTTCAGCATAAAGAATACAGTTGGTAAACAAAAGTGATCAGATGTCATCTCTACTTTCATGAAACCTGAAGGTCTTTCATGAAATCTGTGATCATCACTAGATTCACCTAAATTTCTATGCAAATTGTAGTGATAGAAAAACTAAAGCAAATTTATGAAAGTTTTTAATTTCAATAGAAATGTTAATAAGGCCAAATCACTGATCCATAACAATACTACCTTTTAACATCATAAATTTATATGTTAATTGTGTGATTCAATCATAAAACTAAGATTTTCATGGCATTTTTTTCCCTTTGGGGTAGTTTCAAGTTTCACATAATTGTAGTAATATTAAATCTAGTAACATTAACAGAAGGAATGAGCTGTTAGATATTTTACATAGTACAATTTCTACCTTTAATTTACTGACTAGAATTTCTTTAATTTTTTTAATGTGTATTTATTTTTGAGAGACAGAGAGAGAGACAGACACAGAGTACAAGTGGGGGAGGGGCAGAGAGAGAGGGAGACACAGAATCTGAAGCAAGCTCCAGACTCTGAGGTGTCAGCACAGAGCCCATCGTGGGGCTTGAAGCCATGAACCCTGAGATGGTGACCTGAGGTGAAGCCAGATGCTTAACCAACTAAGCCACCCAGGCGCCCCTGATTAGAAACTGAGATAAATATGATTACATTGCTTATTTTTATGTCTTTAAATATACAGATTTTTTTCACAAGAAAGAGGGTTTTTTTTTTTTATGTTTATCTATTTATTTGAAAGAGAGAAAGCATGAGCAGGGGAGGAGCAGAGAGAGAGGGGCAAAGAATCCCAAGCAGGCTCTGCATTGTCAGTGTGGAGCTCAATCTCACAAACCCATGAGGTCATGACCTGTGCCAAAATTAAGAACCTGACGCTTAATTTACTAAGCCACTGAGGCGCCCCTACAAAAAAGAGTTTTTAATCATCTGCTTCAAAGTTAACCATCTTCCTATGCAATTCTTTTGTCTCTTCCTTTAAATACTACCCTATTAATAATCTTTCATCCCTACAAAAAAAGTTACCATTCTGGTGATCATTAATCAGAGTGTCAACTCTCTTTGATAAAGATCTTATAAAAATACATTTGACACAGGCACCAAGAACATGCAATGAGGAAAGGAGTCTCTTCAACAAATGGTGTTGGGAAAATTGGACAGCCACATACACAACAATGAAACTGGATCACTATCTTACACCATATACAAAAATCAACTCAAAATGGACTAAAGATGTGAATATAAAACCTGAATCCATAATACTCCTAGAAAAAAAACATATAGGGTAAGCTCCTTAACGCTGGTTTTGGCAATTTTTTTTGTATTTAACCACAAAAACATAGTCAACAAAAGGAAAAAATAAAACTATGACTATATCAAACTAAAAATCTTCTGTACAGCAAAGGACCATCAGCAAATTGGAAAGGCGACCTATTGAATGGGAAAAAATATTTGCAAATCATAAAGGGATTAATATCCAAAATATATAAAGAATTCATACAACTTAAACAGATTGTTGAAAAAAGCTCAAACAATCCAATTTGAAAATGGGAAAATGATCTGAATAGACACTTCCAAAGGGTACACAAATGGCCAACAGGTACATGAAAAGGTGTTTAACATCCCTAATCATCAGGGAAATGTAAATCAAAACCACAATGAGATATCACCTCATACCTGTTAGAATGACTATTATTAAAAAAGACAAAAAAGATGTTGGCAAGGATGTATAGAAAGGGGAATCCTTTTTCACTGTTGATGGGAACGTAACTTGGTGTAGTCACTATGGAAAATAGTATGGAGGTTCTTCAAAAAATGAAAAATGAATTACCATTTGATCCAGCAATTCCATTTCTGGGTATTTATCTGAAGAAAATGGTATCACTAACTGAAAAAGATATTTGTACCCCCATGTTTTCTGCAGTAGTATTTATAATAGCCAAGACATGGTAACAACCTAAGTGTCCATCAACAGATGAATGGGTGAATATATTTATATAAATAAGATTCCGCCATAAAAAAGAAGGAAATCCTGCCATTTATAATAACATGAATGGATCTCAAGGGCATTATGCCATGTGAAATTGAGACAGAAAGACAGGTAGAACAGAATGGTCACCGCCAGAGACGGGGGGTGAAGGGGTGGGCACAGTGTGTGAAGGTGGTCAAAGGTATAAACTTCCAGTTATAAGGTAAAGAGGTCCTGGGGATGTAATATACAGCATGGTCACTGCAGTTAATAATATACTTTAATGATGCTAGGATAGTAAATCTTAAAGATTCTTATTACAGAAAAAAATTATAAATATGTCATGATGGATGTTAATTAAACTTATTGTGGTACTCATTTCATAATATATATTACATATAAATATATAATTGACATATACTATACAACATATATATCATGTTATATAATATATATTATATATTAAACTATTATATTGTACAACCAAAACTGAGATAATGTTATATATCAATTAATTTTCCCTAAAAATGCATTTAAAGCTATCTGTAGTGACTCTCTAAAACAGAGTAAAGCAAGGGCAGATAGGTTAAAAGCAGAACATTTTGTAATTGCATTAAATAATATAAATATATAAAAAATGAAATTTGATTAAGTGTCCATTAAAATACTTATTAAGATTATCGGAGCGCCTGGGTGTCTCAGTCGGTTAAGCATCTGACTTTGGCTCAGGTTATGATCTCACGTTTCATGAGTTCAAGCCCTTTATTGGTCTCTGTGCTGACAGCTCAGAGCCTGGAGCCTGCTTTGGATTCTGTCTTTCCCTCTCTCTCTGCCCCTCTCCTCCTGGTGCTCTGTCTCTCTCAAAAATGAATAAATGTTAAAAAAAATTTAAATACTTATTAAGATTATAATGGGCACATAAAAATTCTTAAAACATTTTAAAAAATTAGATGAGAATCACTAATTTAAACTACCTAAAACAATGAAAAGAAACTGCAATGGAACATCAAAGTATAGAACTGACTTGAGTCTCCCTAACATTACACTGATTTCTATCATCTGGCTTAATAAAAGGAACTTTATACGCATTGAGTAATAGATGTGTCCTTGTTGTTTATTACCTGTGAAATAAAGATGCATTTTAAACTGCCCATGTTTTCACAGAGGAAAGCAAATTTCTTCTCCACTTTCCCAGAAAGGAAAAGTGTAAGAGGAATGCTTTTAATTTTTCTCCCTCCTTCCTTTTTCCTTCCTTCACTGACTGGAGTCACTTACATGAGGGATGAGTTTAAAAGAAAAGTTGAATGTACTTTTTGTACTTCTGCAGAGCCATACCCTTCTGACACATGCATTTGTTTCTACTTTCTACACTACAGCTAAGCTCTTAAGAGCAGCCTCTATCTCTCTGGGGGCATCTGTTCTTATCCATTCAAATCTGATAAATTAATTTAGCTAACTCATTTGGTCACAGATCAAAATTCATTTTCTCTGATAAACTTTATCCATAATAAAATTAACATTTTGTGCTCCATTTGTCAGTTCTCAAGGAATTACAAACTCAGAAGAAAGAGACAAATATGAGTCTCATATATTGAACCTCTACCCTAAAATTCTTCTATTATTTATATATTCAATGTAGGGACATTAGGGAAGTCTATTTCTTTATAGAAGAATTCTGAATAGTTTTTAGGCAACTTCAAGCACAAAATTCATTAAATGGTGTGGGCTTATGAAGAAGATGATAGATCTATAAAAATGTGAGTTTAGTGTAAATGTCAAGAATAATAAGAATCATAGATACAAATAAGGAGAACAAGAAATGATAGTCATTTTCAACATAATTTTCAATACTAAGTTATCCAGTGTATTAAGAATTGACACATTAAGCTTATGCAGAATTGATCAAAATGTTCAAATCTGTATTACTGTAGGAGAAACACTACTAAGTTTTAAATTAATTATTTAGTCATAACTGATTTATTTTAGTTTTTGCTTATAGTTCTTTTGGTTTAAGTGCTTCACTATGATCATCATGCTCAAAAATTTTTTTCCTTCCATGGGTTAAAAAATTCTGTGTGCCTGTGTGTGTGTGGTGTACATGTGAGCGTGTGTGTGCGCGCGCACACACACACACACACACACACACACAAGAATTTAAAGTTGACTCTTTAAGAGTTTTTTGTGGTGGAGAAGGTCTTTCCCTGGAAAAGCATGCTTTCTAACCTTTAAATTATTGAATAGAATATTCGTGAACTTCCTTGAGTGGCTTTAAGTTTAATTTTATACCACAGTAGAAGCAGAACTATAAGCAAAGTAATCATACCCACATAACAAACATTTCCTTCCTCATCATCCAAAAACTAGTGTTCCTCTTAGCCCTTAAGAACAAAATTTTAGTATTTCCTCATACATATTTATTCACAAGAATGTGATGGATACCTATATACAAACTATCTATACATATATACACATGGTACTTTTTGTTCCACACTCTCATTTGCATGTACACATGTACACACTATACACACAGGGATACACTGCTCCTTTTTCTGTGGTAAGCATTAAATGCACAAACAACTATGAGGAAACTAATCAATTAAGTTCCAAGACTTTGCATACAATAATTTCTTTTTCAACTGAGCTTTTGTTAAGATAGTCCTTGGTCTACTGCTCTTTGTTCAATTATACCTTCAAATTTCAAACATGTTAAAATTAAAATATGTTGTCTGGAATATTTCTCTATTTGCTCGCTGGGTGACTCACGACTTCACCAACTCTGTATACTCTGAGCTCATAGATAGATGGATACATAGATAGATAATAGATATATAGACATAGGTAGGTAGATATTGAATACTGAAATATTTGTATTGATATTTATATATTGATATATATACTGAATATTGAGTATTTATATATTGAATATATATTTATAAATAAATGTCAATATATATTCAATATATAAATATATTGAAATATATTCAATATTCAGATAGATATGTAGACATAGGTAGGTAGATACTGAATACTGAATATATTTCAATATATATTTCAATATATATTTTCAATATTCAGTATCTACCTACCTATGTCTACATATCTATCTGTCTACCTAACTACCTAATGAACTATTTATCTCGCTGCCTGCTGGGTGTCTCCAACATATCTAAAATTGAATATCTGAAGTCAACATGCCTAAAACTGAATTTGGATCTTTGCTTTCACACATGCTAACCTTATTTATGTTCCCTATCTCAGAAAGGGCATCTCCACACAAACCAGAGATCTTGCTTTCATCCTAGTTACTTTTCTCTCTGTACTTCATCCTTTGCTTCATATCTAATTAGTCATATTCTGTTTGTCAATAGATCATCAGTTCTCAACAGATTTTAACAGCAGTTTCTTGATTTATTTCCAATATGTTCTTCCTGGAACCTCTACCAATCTACCCTCCATTTTAGTGTCAAAACCATCTTTATAATATGGAAATATGATCATGTCGATCCTCACAGAGTTATGGGGATCATCCCACTTCTGACATCACTATGATATGGAAAAATAATTTAGTAACTTAAGGGCATGAACACTCTTATCCTCTTATCTAGAGCTCTTCAAATTATACCATAAAGTGATACTGTAAAAGAAGAGTAGACTGGTCAGTATGAAAGGCATTCCTCTAATGCATGTTTTGGTTTAAGGATGAAAACTAGTTGCTGCTTTTGCTGTTTAGTGGAAGGAAATAATTGAGGCCCTCTTGAGTCAGCAATTGTGCAATACTGTCCTGACTATTTCGGGCCCTGATTTCTACAACTTGATATAACACTATAGTTTGCAAATCTTCACTTCACCAATAAAGTGCCAATCTATTTAACTTCACATAGCTGATTCATTTCAACATAATTCCTGAGCAAGGTGGCCTAGATCTCTTGCATGTAACATCCTCTCTCTTCATATCAGAGCTCAGCATGTAGGAGGCAAATGTGCTGAGGGGCAGTCCTCCAACAACCGCTCTTCCAACATGAAGCTGTTATCAGCAACAGAACCAAGCAGAGGAAGCAAGTTTTCAAGATCACACCAGCATCCTAGTCCCCAGTCAGGCCTCTGTGGTTTTAAAAACTACAAATTCTGCCAACAGCAAAGATTACATATCCTGTTTTTCTTTTTTACTACGACCTTCTAGTTTATTCCCCAAATCCAATATCTGTCAGTTCCTTATTCCCAATGATCACCAAAGGTGAAAGTCAAACATTCTCTGCTTTACCAAATGATATGTAGATTCCCATCTAAGTCACACCCTATTCCTTTGACATACTTCAACCTCAACTGTTCCTTTACTCTCATCTTTTCCCAATCTTGTCAATTCATTTTTCTACACCATCAAACACATTCCCATATTCTTCCTTTTATAGACACTTGGCTTTACCTTTGATGTAATCATTTTCTTAATGACCCCTCACTAAACAATTCCTAGGGAGTTGCAAATCTTTTTCAAAAAATCTTTCAAATTCTATACTACTATTCTAAATCATTTCTGAGCCTCTTATTTTGTCCATCATTTGTCTTATAGTTTCAGTTGTCATCCTATTGCACTCAAGACCCAATCACATGTCATGCTATCAATAACTTGCTAGATTCCCAGATATATATTTACTTGACTATTTTAATATACAAATTTTTATTTATTTAAAAAAAATTTTTTTTTTAACGTTTATTTATTTTTGAGACAGAGAGAGACAGAGCATGAACGGGGAAGGGTCAGAGAGAGGGAGACACAGAATCTAAAACAGGCTCCAGGCTCCGAGCTGTCAGCACAGAGCCCGACGCGGGGTTCGAACTCACAGACCACGAGATCATGACCTGAGCCGAAGTCAGCCGCCCAACCGACTGAGCCACCCAGGGGCCCCAATACACAAATTTTTAATGTCTATATGTGTTCCATTTTTTCTAAAATAAATTGAACTTACAGTATTATCAGGATTTTCTTTAATAACAGTGTGTGTAACAGGTAATCTACATCTTTTTTTAATCCAGTCTAATGCCTTACCTCATTTCTATCATCTCCTTACTGATAATCATGTCTAATCTCTGAGCCTACAGCTCATTCTGTCCCTATCATTCACCTTCTACTTAGGTGAGACCTGATTTAGGTAGTGATCAGTTACAAGTGGACTCAGTCGTATGTCAGGAATGAGATAAAGGCCTAAGAATTGAATTGCAGGGACAGGGCATAGATCAAAGTTTAGGTCAGAACTAGCTTGAAGCTTACGCATTTGATGGAGATCACATAAGGAGTTTATATCAGAGAGGAGCTGAGGCTCAGCAATGAAAAAATTCTGGAAGACAAATCTGAAAAAAATTATAAACTATGCAAGTTTATTGTTTGTTTCTGATCATGAAATGCCCCGAATCTTAAAATGGTCTCCTCAATCTTTTGTACTTTAGATATTTCCCATTATCTTATACCATGCTAACATTTCTACCTCCTTGGTCTTGAACATAATTCTACTGACCGTTTTCTCCAACTTGACTTTCAAGCTCCTGATCAAGACTGTCATGAATCTAAAATTGACTATGTTTATGATATACCTATCTATCCTGACCCACTTCGGCAGAACCTATAGCTCATAAAACCCGTGATTTGACTTCATATGAATCCTTCTTGTCACCCTGTCAATATCCTAGTATTTCTAATGTTTCAGTGCTTTCCAATCTCCTCAAGCCCCAAAGGCATGCTCTTCCTTCCTTTTGTACTATAATCAGAATCACCTCTTTATTGAGATCAGATCAGAACTCTGATCAGAGTTCCTTCAACTTTACTCTCTCTACTCCAGAATTTCTTTTTAACTCATCTAGATCTTCTTCTCTGTTACCTCAGGCAAGAGATAGTCTCACCGTTTCCAATATTACACTTTTACTTGCACACTTAGCACCAATTCCAGAACCTTGCTCAATTGACCTTCATCTTCAATAACATTTCCACTGACTTTTTAAAACAATGTGTATTTATTTATTTTGAGGGACAGGGAGTGAGACAGAGGAGAAGTGGGGGAGGAGCAGAGAGAGAGGGAGAGAGAATTCCAAGCAGGCTCCATGCTGTCAGCACAGAGCCCGACGCTGGGCTCTATCTCACTAACTGTGAGATCATGACCTGAGCTGAAACAAGAGTCAGATGCTCAACTGACTGGGCCACCGAGGTGCCCCTCCACTGACTGCTTTTTGATTCACCAACATAAAGTACCTACAAGTATTAAAAAAAAAGATATGTGTGTATATGAATGATTAGACAAATAAATGAGTGAATCAATGAATATGTTTACTGTCCCTTGATGACCATTTCTTTATGGGTTAGGGATATTTTATGACCACCACAAAAGTGTGTCCTATTCCCAGCTAGTTGACGTCCTTTCAGTGGAAATTCCAGCTCCAGCACTGCAACTGTTGAATGTGGGCATCAGTCAGCACCGAGTGAATGGTTTTTTGGTCCCAAACTTTACTCCTTGCTCATGTTTCTGAGCTAGACACTGGGGTCCAACACTAAACTGGAGGCAGTGAGGGCTGACTTGGTGGGGACATTGTCTCCACTCTAGAAGTTTGAGGGTAGGGTTATGGAGATCTCTGAAGCCTAAGCAATGGCCAGGATGAGGCATGTTCAATTTCTGGGCTGAGGTTTTATCATAGCCTTTTGCAATTTTCACATGAATTGGGGCTAGGGTTGATGAATTATTTTTTTAAACAATCTATGATTTATGTAATTATATTAAGGTACCTTGAGGTTTTTCTCTACATTGTGTCAAAGACATCATAATTATCAATAGTTTTGCTTAACTAGAAACATACAGATTGTAAAAAAGGAAAAGAATCTAAAAACAGTAAAGAAAATCAAGAATTTGAGGAATGTTTCATATCTATGCAGAATCCATTTGACAATTCAAATATTATCAAGAATAGGCCATTGTGTTGTACATGCATTTAATTTAAGCACTCATAAAATGCTGAAATTATCTATGATACTGGTTTATATTCTGACACTGGAAATAAAACAACATTATTTTTCTTTCTTTTGCAAAGAGCAAAGGGTTTCAGAATCAAGTTTGTCTTCAAGCAGCAGCAAAGTCTTGCTGACAAGATATTTTGGAACAACTTGCTATTAGGAAGGAAGTCTGAGTAGGAGGATGAGAAATAGCTTATGCCCATATGACACATACAAGTTGTGAACGTGTTAGAAGTCCATGATGTAGAACATAAGAGGATGTAACAATTTATCTCAGTGACACAAAGGACCTTATTCTATTCTTTTGTTTTTATAGCTCTATTCCGAATTAGATTTTCTTTCTCTTCTGTTTTCATTTACCTGATGGTTATAAACATTACAATTTATAACATGATGAGAAAATAGAGAACTTTTCAAAATATCTTGAACAAACTGCATGGACTTTCATGTTGAAGTCATCTAACCTTGTTACTCTAGGTACATGGCAAAAATATTGTTGCATGGGAAATATCAGTAAATTCTACCCTCTTTTATCTAATGACTTACACTTTTACAGTGACTTTATCTAAAACTGTCACAAGGGCTTTGTATGTAAACTTCTCTGCATCTCATGGAAATCAGTAGCAAAAAACTTCACAAAAAGCAAAAACCCAAAAACTCCTACTGTCAAAATTATTATCCTAGAACACAAGATAATCAAATGATTCTTTTCTTTTTTTTTTTATTTTACAGAGCAAGCGAGACAGTGAGAGAGACAGCGAGCAGGGGAGAGGAGCAGAGGGAGAGAGAGATGATCTTAAGCAGACTCCATGCCCAGTGTGGAGCCTGATGTGGGGATCGATCACATGACCCTGGGATCATGATCTGAGCCAAAATGAAGAGTCAGACACTCAATTGACTGAACCACCCAAGGACCCCTCAAATGATTCTCTTCTAACATTATAGAATTTGCCCAATAATGAATTCAACAATTATTGAGCTTCTATAAATTCAAAATTCTAACAGGTCCTTGAGGAATCCACAGATGAATAGGCCGGAAGCCTCCATGATCTCATTTTTAGCTCCACTATATCCCCTAAATTTACACTTATCTATATCCTCTAGTAAATGGGCTCTTCCCTTTAAACCCTCCTAATATTCTGAATTTCTTTATGGAACAAAGTTTTGTCATTCCTGTATCAAAGTCATATATTCCCTTATACAAATCGTGTGAGTAGCTTGTAAGACTGAGTTCTTTGAGGGTAAGAACACCACCTTATATACCTTTGTATCTGCTAAAATACATGCCTTAGTACCTTATCCTTTGTAATGATACCTCTTATACCCATCTCACAAGGCAGTTTAGAGGGAATGCCAGATGAATGGCACAAACAGTGAAGAGTTATGGGGAAAAAGAAGAGGCGAAGGCAACTTCCAACTTCAGGCCACTTAGAAATGTTTAGGGAGAGGCAGCCTTTGAATTAAAGACCAACTGACACCCTTTGATTAGTAACATTAAGATGTATAATTCTCTAAGTTTTTAAGTTTAAATTACTAAATTAGGGGTGCCTGGTTGGCTCAGTCGATTAAGTGTCTGACTTTGGCTCAGGTCATGATCTTGTGGTTCGTGGGTTCGAGTGCCATGTTGGGCTCTGTGCTGACAGCTCAGAGCCTAGAGCCTGCTTCGGATTCTGTGTCTCCCTCTCTCTCTGCCTCTCCCCCACTCACACACTGTCTCTCTTTCAAAAATAAATAAACATTACAAAATTTAAAAAAATTACTAAAGTGTCCAAAGGGAAAAAAGGGACATTGACAATATTTGTTTAATTTATTTATATGAATTAGAAGATTAGTGCATATTTGTTTCAATTATGTATCATATAATCACATGTTTATTCCATCCCAAAACTTAACAGTATAAAACAACAACAATTTTATGGTATTCATGATTTGGTCAGTCATGAATCCAAGGAGGGCATAGCAAAGATGGCTTATCTTTTCTACGTGATATCTGTATCTCAACTGGGGTCTCAACAGGGGTGGCTAGGATGGCTTGCCAGGGGCCTCTGTGCTGCCTGTCTTAGAAGGATTCTTTGGTTCTTCTCCACATTGTTCTTGAAGGTTCTGGTTGCGATGCCTGGCATGGCTAGGGGGCTCACTGGTCCACTTCCTTTCCACTCAGCCTATGTAGCTAACTTGAATGTACTCATAGCAAGATGGTCTGAGGGGATGTATGGTAGCAAGAGAACTTCAGTGGGCATTCCCATTCAAAAGGGGAGAAGAGGGGAAAGTAGTAGTCACTAGTCCAAAGCTTCTGAAATCCAGCCAGGACAGCATTGCCAGTTTCCTAACTGGAGTCCAGTCATGCTTTCTTGGAGCTGTTTTCTATGGTTTTAAACTCCACTGCCCAGCTTATTGGCTCCACACTCTTAAGGATCCTTCCTTTTCCATAGGAAATGGCCCATGTTGGCAGCTGTTTAACTTTTTTAGCCTGCTTTCTGCCTGTACAGAGATTGGGACTCTATTTTACTTTTGAACTGACCCTCTTTCATTTAATATAGATTTCAGTGCTTCCACAAATTGTCCTAAAAACACTGTGGCTTTCTCAGGAATATTATTTATGTTTATTAGACAAAAGCACATCACAAACCTCTTTGAAACAGGTGGTTCTTTGTCTTGGGCTGAGAGTCAGGGTGCTGTGGTAGAATACCCTTTAAAATCCACAAAAACCCTCTAGGAAAAAGGATCTAAGACGTGAGCTTACAGTTTTGTTGTTCTTGTTTTTGTCTAGTGGAGAGAGTCCATGAGGAATATCACTAAATTGATTTCCAGTCTCAATAAAGGGTTCAAGCTGCCGTCCTGACTCCATCTTTAAACTGAGACGGTATTTTATTAGCAGGTGGCTGGATTGATAATTACCCTGAGGCCATTTCTTACCTTGTGAACCTTATTCTATATGGGTCAACTTTCCTTTATCTAACCTAACTCTAGAGTCCCTCTAAAATCTGCTTAAAAAGTAAACACTTAGTCCATAAGTTCATCTCTTTTCTCATATTTTGCCACATGTAGTTGGAAGCAGCCAGCGAGCACTTTCAACCTTCTCCTTAGCCACATCAATGAGTTTCTTAGATAACCTTTCTCATTTACATGTTACCACAGGTAAGGCTCATATTTCTGTCAGTAGGTAACCTGAGCTCCCTTTCCTCCAGCCTCCAGTGATAATTTCTGGGTTGTCCTTTAAGTCTTCACTGACCACTCACATGCCCTTGCAGCCTCTTTCCACCAAGGTGAATGACTCACATTTTGATTCTTTTATGAAAATCAACTAAATTCTGGATCCAATAGTTTTATCAGTCAGTATTCACTCAGAGATGCAGAAGCACTATGTGTATGTAGTAGGAAAAAGAAATGTATTACAGGAGTTAGGACTCCCACAATTGAGAGAGAAGCTAGAAATGTAAAAACAAACAAACAAAAAAGGAGTCATAATTCCAGAGAAAACTAACTAGCCATCCCTCAGAGAGGTCAATGAGTTGGCTCTTACATGGAAATCTAGACGCTATGCCTATCAGCTGCAGAAATGGAGTCACAAAAGGAGGCCGGTGTAGAAACCCATGCAAGGTTATTGGCTGTTTATGACTAATGTCTCTGTGAGTGCACAGTAAAATACCTGGTGGCGAGCCTAGTGCCAATAGATGTGTCAGACAGGAAGGAGAGCTGGCCTCAGGGATGGGAAGAGAAAGGAAAAATGGGAAACCACCTGCAGCTCTATATCTGTCTCCAATTGTCTGTGGCTAATAACACAGACCACCCAGGGAAGGGGCTTCTGGAAAACATAGTTCTCAGCTTAATCAAGTTGATAATATAATAGTACATAACTATAGTCATCAAAGAAAATGTAAAAATGACAAAAACATATAAAGAAGAATAAAAATTATGCATATGTTCAAAACTGAGAGGTAAATGCTATTAACATTTAACAGATCTTTACTCTGAAACACTTCATTTTATTATAGAAGATTTAACATTGGGAACATGGTGATTACGAAATATAGCATACTGATGAAGGACCAGGTTTTGGTTTGCTTAGCCAGGTTTGAATACCAGACTTCTCACTTTTAAGTGTATGACCTTTGGACTAAATAATGAACATCTCTTTCCTCTATTTTTTTCCTAAAAAGAAGGATAAAAAATAGAACCTATCTGTAGTACAGCCTTCCAACAAGGTCCATGTCCTAATCCCTAGAACCTGTGACTATGTTATGTTTCATGGAAAAGAGGCATTTAGACTGAAGATGGAATTAAGTTTGGCAGTCACCTAGCAGAGTATGAAATCAGAGTGGGGTTATCCTGAATTATGCAGGTGTACCCAATGTAAGCACAAGAATTTTTACAAGTGGAAAAGGCATGAGAAAGCTTGGAGATGTGGCCATGTGAGAAGGATTCAGCTTGACCTTTCTGGCTTTGAAGATGGAGAAAGTGCCACAATCTGAGGCTAGAAATAATCCAGAAAAGGGAAGAAAATAAATTATCCTGTAAAGCCACCAGAAGGACATAGCCCTGCCAATACCTTGAGTTTAGCTGAGTGAGACCCATTTTGACTTCTCACCTCCAGAACTGTTAAGAAAAGAAACTTGTGTTGCTTTAAACCACTAAAAGTTATGGTAGTTATAGCAATAGGAAATAAATATACTACATCATGGGAATTTTGTGAGGATTAAATGAAATGATACATGTATGTAACAATAATTAAAATAGGTCTTAGCCCATGGCAACTACTCAATAAATGTGATTATTTACTATCAAAAATTATAATTTTACATTGATATCTATATCTATATCTATATCTATATCTATATCTATATCTATATCTATCTATATCTATATCTATATCTATATCTATATCTATGTATATAAAATAACTCCCCTGTTGCTGGAAAGTTAAATTGTATTCAATTTCTTGTTATTAGAAAAATGCTTCAATGGAAAAACTGAACGGAGACCTTGTCTGTCTTGATGCCTATTATAGACTCAGCAGCTAATACACTTAGTAGGGGCTCTATAAATATTCATTAAATAAATGAAGAAATGATCAACATATTTGTGCCTATATATATTTTCACATTTGTCTTTTGTCTTTAGGCTAGATTCCCAGAAATGGTATTACTGGATCAAAATGAGCTGAACATTTTCATGCTCTTTATACCTACTGCCAAATGGATTTTCATAAAGGTTACACCAATTTACACTACCACAGCATTGTATGAATTTGACTCTGTCATTCTTCCCATGTTAACATTGACTACCCTACATTTTAAAATCTCTGATAACTTTTTGCCTTTTTATCATTCCTTTAATTGCATTTTTAATTATTTATCATGTTGAAAAAAACATTAATGATTATTTGACTAATTATTTGACTTTTTAATAATTTATTGTGTGAATTATATGATGGTTATTTTCAAATTATAAATTATTTTAAAGGTAAGGAGCATAAGGAAGATATGGAAAATAAGCTCCCCTGAACCCATCAGCAAAGTTTGACAAATGTTATCCATTTGACAATATTAATTCATTTATCAATTTATTTTTGAAATAGATCATGATAGGTATGTTTGAAATATCTTCTATTCTTCTTTTTCTCTTTCTCTCTCCCTAGGGAGTATTCTGCAGATTCTCGTTTATGTTTTTCTACTTTTATGTGTTCGCACACAACATACGTGTACACACAATTAGTATGAATTGCCTGTTTTTCCAGAGTGTATTTTTCATATTAATCAATGAGTTCTTTGTATCATAGGATTTTAACTCTTTGTTTGTCATATTTGTCGTACATATCCTCCCATGTAGTCATTTTAATTATATTTGTTTTTAAATTGATTTTCACCTGATTGCATTCATTTGATATAGAATTGTATAGAATTAGTATTAAAGTTCCATGGCTTTCATTTATATATTTAGTATAATGGCAATGCCTTAAGGTAGTAATTATTAACACTTTGAGTCATGATTTCTGATCTTAGAATAAATTGCAATAAATATAGGTTGATAGCAGCTATTAAAAATCTGTATTATCTGATTATCTTAACGTGGAATTTGCAAAACTTAAGATCTCTTTAGGTCTTACATCTTGATTAATTCTCTCTTTTTACAATATTAGCTTATGGTGGAGGCTGAAATGATAGTGGTATCAGTAATTAAAATTTATCAAATAAACAAATTCCAGAGATACACTAATATTCATCAAATCTTAAGTAATATCAAGAGAAAACATTTTTTCTGAGCTACTAAAAGGAAAGGAGTAAAATATATGATTTTCAGTGGTAGACTTCCCTTATCTTAGTATAAAGGTGTTACAAATCATTCAACATTGTTTAAAGCTATGATATTTTCATGAAACACAAAAATGAATTTAATCAAATAGATGTAAGGTATAATAAAATGGCTTCCTAGCATATACAGGCAAGAGATTATAGAAAGGAATTGTATTTTGGACCATGACTTAAGAATATAAAACTTTATTTTAAAATACCAGAAAAAATTTTCTCAGTAACATCTAATCAATGGGTAAAAATCTAGGATTCATCTTCCCTTAAATTTTCCTTAGATGCAAACTACCATAAAAGAGAAGCAAAAATGAGCTAGTCACGATGTTGTTGTGGACGTGTGTGGAGAAAGACATGATTTCCCCTTGCCTCCAGAAAACATATAATAATATGACCATTTGTTGGAGTAAAGGAATAAATTATAATCTTAAAATATTTCATTGGAAAGTGTGTTCAATGGGAAGAAGCTATGTTTATGTATGTTCAGAAATCAGCAGACAGATACGAAAATAGCAATTACCTAATATAAAAGTATTTAACATTTTTGAACATATGCACACAAAACAAAACAATAAAAAACTGCAGCGTCTAATGGTACCTCTGTGACCAGAGATACAATAAAAGCAAAATAAAAATTAAAGGATGAAATTATCTAGAAATTAGGTTTAGCTGATATTACCACACAGAAATATTTCATTTAAAAATGTGAACTTTAAATACATTTCAATAAAGTAAATAACCAGGCACAATTAAGTCTATATTTGTTAAGGAAATGATAAATATAAGAAATTAAAAGTGTGTTTTTGGTGAACACTCTGTTAAGAAAGTGCAATCACTTAACCTATTCACTCTGATTTTAAATCAGTGCCCTTCAGCTTTCTCTCAGCCAGCTCTGCTGGAAACTGGCAAAGAGCACAAATGGAGACTAAACTTAGATTCTATTGCTTTCCTCTAAAAACGACTCATCAATTTAAAATACTTGGGCAAATGAAACTGACAAATGGCTTTCTACACTGAATATACCTAAGAGCTACAAAAATGATAATAATTTGCTTTTTACTCCTCGATTCATGTAATAGGAAAGGTTACAAATTTCAAAAGAGGGCACTATTTTGGGAAATAGTTTCAGGAATGAAAACATTAGAAGGTAGGCTATTTATAACTTCATATAATCTGATGTAAATATGCTCTGGCAATGGGATAGACAGACTTGAATTTGAAAACTTCCTACTGTTATTCAGAAAGCTTTCCACTGTTTCATTATGATTTTTTTTTTCTTTCAAGATTAAAGTGTATGGCAGGCTATCTTTAGTAACCTGACCTAATGGTCTCTTTTATCCACTCCTTCCCCAAAGCCCACCCTAATGCAAGGAACCTTTCCCAAGTGCCCTGGGAAGAAATCTCCTTGGGAAATTCTTCAGAAGGCTATTTAGAGAACACATGGTGACTGAAATAGTTTCTGAGGAGATGCATTGGCTTTTCTTGAGGGAGGGACTGTCTGGGCCTCCCTTGCCAGATTCTTCTGTGGATAGTTCTTTGCTCTCTCTGGTCTTTAGCCTGGTGCAAATTTATTTGTTCCATTAGATTTACATAACTCATATTTTTACAGAAAGAGATTTCACATTAAATACTCATTTGTAGTAAGAAATTTGGAAAAAGAAGCAAAAGGGAAAAACTGAGGAGAAGGGATGGAGAGAGACGATTTGAAATAAAAAAGTTCAGAGAGTGAAGAAAATATAGAGTTTAGGGTGCCGCCAAAAGGACACTGAGATGGATGCTAGAGAAGGTGTCTATGACACCTTCTGACAGCTGCTGGATTGTAGAAAGATGAACACATATTTTAATAAATATATATCTTGGGTGAGATATGGCCTGTCTGGCAGAATTTGTAAAACAAAGGAGTCTGGATTTTTCATTACACTTTTAACGTACATCTTATTTATTTTTAAATAGTTTTTGCCTCAATCTCATTAGCAAATAAATTATCCTAACAACAATATAGTTCTAAAGATAATTGATTTAATTTTAAAGATGAGATATTCTTATTTTGTTCTCTTTTTTCCCAGGCCACATCCCTAACTGTGGCCAGGTATTTGTGCTGCAACAGCCATGATCCTTTCAAATAAGCTTACATTTTTAAAAGAAACCTTTAAATTGGATTTATCCTAAAACTTTCCACAATCTAGTTGTCCATGTCTTGCAATTAATCGTGGAAATAACCTGTAGGGGAAAAAAAGCACACAGACAAATGCAAAGTTTTACTACCCATCCTACACTTGCTTCAGTTTCAGAACTGATGATGGGAAATATCCTGTTTATTGAGACTGATAATATCCAATTCAGGTATTTCCATCAGAAAGACAAAGATCCTCCAAGTCAAATATTATCTACATGAAGAAAAGAAGGAGAGGCTCAAACGACAAGCTCAGCTCCTGACTAATTGCCACAATAAGACAATGTGTGGCTTTGCTGCTAGAGAGCTAAATTGGCACACTGTGCGTTCTTGTTGGAATTAAAAGATGGCTGGGGGGGAATACAAGAATACTCTTATAAAAAAAGTTAGGAGGTAATCTCGTTATAAGTTTTCCAAACTTCCCTACTGAATGTTTGTTCCAAACTTTATTTAAATAGCATGTTACAGCGATACCTCATTTACATGGTATGTCAAAGTGTTATAATTTCCACATTTCTAGACTCCCAGGTCCAAGACAGCATTGCATAATGAAGGGAAAGGTTACAAGATTTCTAGGAATGGATTTCTGTGTAAATAATCATCAGTTATTTTATCAACCTTCCATGGACAATGAGATATCTATGATGTATTGGCTATTACTTACTCAATGTTTTTACCCTCCATGGATTTAGGCATTTTTAGTAAACACAGAAAAGAGATTCATTATACTGTGGAGTATTTCTTTTTTAATTCTGTTACTTTTTTTTTTTTTTTTTGCATTTGCGTTTTATCACAAAATTCATCTAAGCATAGAAATGGTTGTTTCTCATTGGGGAGTTTATCTGCCAAAATGTTATTGCTATAGGAAATGTATGTCACATTGGATTATCACTTGGCACTATCAAGCCAGAACACTGTGAGCCTTAAACTTCGTTTAAAAGAAATCTAATTAGTATCAACTGAAAAAGAAGATCCCTAAAGATATTTCTTTCTTACTTTCCCTAATATAAAAGGTGATTTGTGATAAAACTGTTAATCTGTAATCATTTTTGCTACTCAAAATAAAATTTGACACTTTCAGAACATATTATTCTTAGTAATAGGCAAATTTCCTTAATACAAACTTAAAAATATAGGGGAGGATAATGAATGAATAGAAAATATTATTCCTAGTGAAAAGCAGCCATGAGGGCACTGGTGAATGAAAATATTATAAGGCTGTAAGGTATTTGTAACTGTATTCAGTACAGTTCTCCAGAACAATTTAGTGATGTTTTATTTATTCAACCAATAATTTATTGAATAACTACTATGTGCCAGATACTGTATTAACAAAGGAAACTCAAAGGCTCTGCAAAGACCATGAAATAAGACTCTATCATTGCCCTTACCCACTTTATAATCCCATCTGCAGGCAGTTCTAAAGACTAGCTTTACTCCCAAACAAAATTCAGCAGGAGTATACACACACACACACACACACACACACACATATGTAATTATATGAACACATACATACATATCTGCACATACACATTTATACAATCATATATGTATGTGTTTGTGCACATGCACATACTTGCATGTACACGTAAGTAAAAGGAAGAGGTGAAAAATCACACAAAGAACTTGCTCTTTGCAATCTGACATACTTGAATATTACTTAAATGATGTTGAGCCTCAATTTTTTTTTTTTTTTTTTTTAAATTTTTTTTTTCAACATTTATTTATTTTTGGGACAGAGAGAGACAGAGCATGAACAGGGGAGGGGCAGAGAGAGAGGGAGACACAGAATCGGAAACAGGCTCCAGGCTCTGAGCCATCAACCCAGAGCCTGACGCGGGGCTCGAACCCACGGACCGCAAGATCGTGACCTGGCTGAAGTCGGACGCCCAACCGACTGCGCCACCCAGGTGCCCCGAGCCTCAATTTTTTAATCTATGAATGGGATTGTCGGTATTTCCCACAGAGGACTGTTTAAAGTATTAAAAGAAATAGGATATGCAAAGTATTTAGCTCAGCGTCTGCCATATGAAAGCAACAGAGAGCTATAGTTGTTATTATTTTGTTTTCTTTTGGGAGACTTCTTGGAGGAGACAGCATATAAGCAAGCATTAAGAGATGAGAATATAAAGGAGTTGTTCTATTAAAAAAAAGTAATGTGAGTATATTGTAAGTAGAGAAGGAAAAAGTCATTCAAGAATATGTATGAACGTCTACCACCACCAAGTAGTACATGACATTTTATTATATTCCATGTGAAAAAAAAATGTAAGACCAAAAGATGGTGTTTTTTAATTATTATGTTTTTTATTATGAAATCTATCGTCCAATTGGTTTCCATACAACACCCAGTGCTCATCCCAACAGGTGCCCTCCTCCATGCCCATCACCCACTTTCCCCCACCTCCTACGCCCCATCAACTCTCAGTTTATTCTCAGTTTTTAAGAGTCTCTTATGGTTTGGCTCCCTCCCTCCCTAACTTTTTAAGATGGTGGTTTTTTTTTTTTAATTGCTGTTTATATTTGAAATAAAGATGAAAACTTAGGTCTACTTAAAATACACTAGAGAAATTAAAATATAATTAGTGAGGAAGACATATTATTTATTTAGCAAAGTTTAGTGAAGATGAGGAAAAATAGGAATTTAAGGCATCATCCATAACTTTAAATTGAAAAATATATATTTCTGTGATTTAAAATATGAAAATATTTTGGTTGTAAGCAGATCCTAGAAGTAATAAACCAATGACACACACTCCCCTGATCCCTCCCTCTCTCTTTTTAAACTAATATCTCAGATTTCTGCTTACTTATCTTTCTTCTTTTAATGTTTTTTCCCCATAATACAAATCTTATCTTTGGGGGTGATTTCTTTCAGATTAGAGAGATGCGAATTTATATTTAAATTGGAAGAATTTCACCTATACATTATCTTAAAGACACGAGTTTAGGCAGGGTCACTCTGAAAAATTTCTATGAAAGCATTTCACACACTGAGCTTTGAAGGATTATAAATGCTTTGGCATGACATCTGGGGGTGGTATTTTGAGAACAGCAGACTTCTGTAAAACATACACACATACACATTTGTATAACTCTCTATTCTGTCATAGACACAATTAGGTAGGAGCTATTTTATACATATATTATATTTGAAAAATAGGAATTGATAGAAAAAATAGGTGATGGAGATGGATTAGAGATAGAGATGGAAATGAAAATCCATTCTGCATCAGCTGCCTCATTCATGAGCTCTGGCTACTTAGGGTCTCCTGAGTGGATAAGTTAATATCACTTCCTCTCTCTTACACATCATTTGCTGTCTACTTATTGAGTCAAAGTGAGCTAATGACTTTATTGAGCTTTATTATAAGCAGTTTTGTGACAGTAGACTTATACTGGTTTTCATTCTTGACTTATGCCCCTGCCCCATAAGTCTCCACGTTGAATTTTTAACCTTTTTAATAGTACCATCTTAAATGCCAGCCCTGCCAGGAAGTCTTTCCTGGTGCTTCCAGACATTTTAGATCCCTGCAAATTCCCACAGCATTTTATTTATACGTCTTGAATGATGTGACTTGTCATGTCTTTCTTGGTGGGGCCATGGGTAGGTATTCCTTTGCTGCTAGAAACACTCTGTGAGAAAAATTGTCACATAATAGTATCTTGCTAAACATGTGTTGAGTTGCACTGAATTGAACTAAATTTGTAGACAACTTGTAAGCTGTTTGATTTAACAGTACCTTTCCAAGGCCCACTTATCTGTTCTATTGATAGTAGTTACATGTATCTTCCTAATTCTAGTTATATGTATACAGATATAAATAAGCTCATCCCTACATGTATTCAAATTACTAATTTTTTTCTGGGTATATATCTGTTGTTTACCAACAACATTATGGTAAAACTTTCATATTAATAAGCATCTATCACTATTCATTGTACTCTAAGCAGCTGTCACATTTTAAATGGTTTAATGACAGGAAAGCACAAATCTTTCAAGTACTTTCTATGAGCCTTATTTATCCACATTCTTATTTTTTTGAGGTAGAAACACTAAATAATATATAAATAATTGTATAGGCAATGCAAATGTTAGCATCCTGATTGTAACCCAACAAGTGCATCATACTTTAAAACACAATAGCAACATAGTGAAGAGTTAAAACAATTACATTGATTTTTATTTCTAGCTCTTAATGCATCATTGGTCTTCTTCCTTTTATGAGTCAATTTCCTTTACTACTCTTGCTCATTCAGGAAATTTTTCTTCTATCATAGTTCTGCTACCATCACTAATAATTAAAATATATGTGAATATCCTAATGCTTAGCTGTAGTGATATTTCCAGAGACAATGTCAATGGAACTACTGTTTGTGGGAAAGTGCCTTATACTTTTGCTTTCCAAAAGTCATTTTTGGTACTCTCCTTTGATTAAGAGTCCATGCTTCACTCAAACAGAAGTCTATCCTGAAATTTTGGTCCATTACATAATTTTCAGAAGCTGGAAGAAAGGCATTTGCATCATTTCTGTTCCCAGATCTGTTCAATATATACTTCCAGTCTGTCATGCCTGAAATTAATTTTTTACAATCTGGATCTTTACTATATGCTAAAAATTCAGTACAAAAAAGGACCTCCTTCTGCAGAGAATATGTAAGCCAGAACATCATGTTCCATCTTTATAATGAAACACATAGTTCCTATCAAAAGGCAAATTTTTTGTTTCAAAATGTTTGAAGAGAATAATGCTTTAAAAGATTTCAAATAGTTACTTTTATGAAAGTGAAAAGATTTCTATGTCAAATATATTTTAGCCTGAATCATATAATTTCTGTATAAACCGAACAACATTTTATTTATTTAAAGCTATTTCCCATTCTGTATTTCATGCTTCTGAGGTTGGAAAACAAAAGCAAATAATCCCAGAAATAGTTTCTCTCAAAACACTCATGTTTAAGTGAATAGCTATTAAAATTCAAACTGCTAATATCGAGTTTTAAGCAAATGGTAATATACAATTTTGTCTCTAGTCAAGAAGTTTATTACCTTAATATTTTGTTTTCCTCAAAGTATGAAAGTACTTGTTTTGGTTTTTCTAACTAGTGTAGACCCTCCAAAATAAATTTCAAATATCAGAAAAAACCATATGACAAACAAACACACTCTGTATGATCTTTGAAAAATTAGTTACTTCTGAAAGTATGTTCATTCTTCTGTTAAATGGGGATATGTACATGTGAGAATATGTTGAAATTATATATATATATATATATATATATATATATACACACACACACACACACACACACATATATGTAATATAAAGGCCATAACACAGGACCTGAATTACATTCTTCTCTTCCTCTTCCTCCTTCTTCTCCCTGTCTCACCACCACCCTTCCTCCTCCACCTGCTCCTCTTCCTCTCATTTCCCTTTCTCATATTCCTTACTCTTCCTTAATTTCAAAAACAGAATTTTTCAAGGCTTCAGAACTACAGAGCATTTCACCTGGGTCCAGGATTCAAAATGAGACTTGTATCACACCATAATCTCTCTTCTAACTAACTTTTAAATTTCCTCTAGAGGTTCTCTTGATTTTTGCATAATTTGCCACAGACTATGAGAATAAAACTTTCTCCTGTTTATATATTTCTTTATTTTTGCAAACATTGTATTTCTTAAAATTTTTGCTTAGTTCTTTTGGGTGCTATATTGCTTGGCGCATGGATGTTTGTTAACATTTGGCCTTATTTTTTTTTAAGTTTATTTATTTATTTTTGAGGGGGTTGTGTGCAGAGAGAGAGAGAGAGAGAGAGAGAACCCCAAGCAGGCTCCGTGCTTTCAGTGCAGAGCCTAATGTGGGGCCTATCTCACAAATCATGAGATCATGACCTGAGGCAAAATCAAGGGTCGAATGCTAACCCAATGAGCTATCCAGGCACTCCTAATGTTTGACCTTTATAGTGTTTTCAAACCTAAACAATAAATTTTTATTTATTAGTGGTGGTTTTTTTTGCATTAACTTCTAATTTGTTTGATAATACTAACACGCATGTGATGTATTTATACAAAGTTTATTAATAAATATTGGTGAATATTTCAGCTATGTGGATTCTTTTTGCTCTGGGTCCATAACCTATATATCTAGCATTTTTTTCTGTTAATCTCATATTTTTATTTTATTATCTGTACTTCATTTCCATTCATCTTTATATGAATGAAACCTTTATATGAAACCTTTATATGAGGTTTGCTGTTTGTCATCTTCTTTTCTGCATAATTTTATTAGTTGGGGCTTAACTAATATTTGCTTTTCTACCACAGCTTTGATATACATTACATTGACTAATTATATGTTTACATTATATGTTTACAATATGTTTACATTATATTGACTATATCTATAGTGGTCTAAACTCTTATGTAGCATAAATAATATTGTGCTTTTGTACAACCCCTTTACCTGCTCTGTTAATTTTTCACTGATCTTATCTATGCATTTGTACATCTGTACATTCATTCTTTTCTTTTTGTTTTCTTATTACTATTGCTATCCCTACTCTTTGTTGAAAGTAAGTCTTATTTGGATTGCTTAACCAGTCAAAATCCAATTCTCTGATACAGCTACATATCACAAACTGATTACAAAGGGGCACTACTTAAGTCACTTGGCTCCATGTGGCTGAAAACTCAACTCGCAGTGGCTTAATAAACCAAAAGTTTATTTTTGTCACATCACCATATTCTGAAGGTGAGAAATCCAGGGCTCTTATGCCAGCTTTTATGACATTAGTGACTTGGTCTCCTGTAGGCTTTCTACCCAGCTAAGTTTAGAATGATATTCCGCCACTAGGCTTATCATTCCAAGTTCGTAAGATGGCTAGACACCACTAGCATTTATCTGAGTTTTGGGGAAGAAGAATATTAAAGTCAAAGACAGAAGGTATGTGCCTTCCAAGTCTTTTCCTTTAAAATGCCTATTTTTATCCACAAGAGAGGGTAAGGAATTTTGTATTTACCTGGATATGTTACTGTCCCATACAAAATCATGACTCTATTATAAAAATAAAGATGCAAAGAAAAGATCTTGCTTAGACAAGTAGCAAAGTCTGCCAAGGGGACTAACTTCCATGTCAGTATTACATGATTCCACTGACTCCCCAGACTCAACCCCCAGTCACTGCTGATTTGTTGTGTGGTGGACCCCTGACTTTGTGTAAAACAGATTTTCTTATGTGTCAATCGGGAATTATGATTCAAAGAGAAGAGTTAATCTGTGTTGGATGCTGAGGCTAAGAACCAAGGCTGGGGCATTCATTATCTACCATATGCATATTGAATTGGGGACAGTCCAGAGACAAAAGGGAAAAAAACCCAAAATTCCTCTTCAGAAATTTCCAGAGCTTACGCATGTAAACTTCAGTAAACAAAGAGTAGTTCGTCTCCCTATTCCTTCGACACATTATCCTTTTTGTTCCAAATAGTTTGACACTGTTTTTGTTTCTCAATTCAAATATACAAAAGACTATGGTCTTCTCGTTGGCATTTATATTTTTGCTTTGTTTTAGTACTTCTATTTAGCTAGAATTTAAACTCTGTGGGAGCATGTGTCCCTATGTCTGTTAAATATTGTATTTCCCTCAGCCTAGCATGCCATTTTATCAATGAATTTTTGTTTAATGAATAAAGATTTATTATAAACTTAGCACCCCCTGATTCTTTTTATTTATTTTTGATTTTTTGATTGGTTTTACTAGTAATTACTGGTTTGTATCTATAACAATATTCTCTTTTAAAAGTACCTTTGTTGATAGATATCTGGACAATGCTCTTAATGGTCCTATACGAACAGTTAATTTTGGTGTTGTCAGTTATCTGAAAATATATTTTAAATGAGACTATCTTTCTTTTTTCTTCACAAAGGTTAGTGTTTGAGGAGACCAACAATTAGCATTTTCACATTCCCTACCATATTCATAAGTCAACTGAGAAATAATATAAGAAGACAGAGATGACAACCAAAATAACATCTCAATAGCAAGTATTCAAGGAAGAATTGGGTTATATCTGTAGTCTAGTATGCTTCCTAATGCTGAACCTCCGAATTAGGCATACTCACTCATCCAGAAGTTCTGGAATAAGAAGAAAAGCATGCATTAAGTTACATTGCTCTTATGAGATAAAGTTCAAAGAAACTGAAGTGAAGAAACCCAGTTGGGAAAACTCTCCCAACAAAAGGTTAAAGTGGGCATTACACAGTTAGCATATGGTGGGGTCTGTAATCCACTTATTCATAATTCCTCCTCTGAGAGTTCCATCATTACATTCTTCCATATGTTTGTATGGGAGCATCCCCACCGTGAGGTCTTTGACAAAGCTCTTTCTTTCCTACACAGTATATTCAGGGCATCTAAATTCCCATTTCCCTTTGGTCCTGTATTTTCTGCATTGCAGAATTAAACTGAGTGACCCTCCAGCCACAAAAGCCACAGTTTCTTTATGAGCAGGCATTTTCAGATCTCTGGCAGAGACTGTTTCCACTGCATCTTATGGAAGTGCCTAGGCATAATAAATACACTTGTGAAGCAAGTTTATGTTCTCATACGTAATTAACCAATTCAGAATAAATGTGTAATCATGTAGCGAAAGTTAATTCTTGAGCCTTATGCAAAAGGCTACATTAATTTTAGACTACCCTCCTCTTTCTTTCCTAATACTGAATGAAAAGTGGATTTGAGTTAACTGATCTAGAACTTCCTGTCTAGGGATGGGGTTCACGATTTACGTTAGAATTTTACTAGTCCACGAAACACATTTGTTAGTCAGTTTAGAAGCAGTAACATTGTTTTCACCCCATTGCCATAAAGACTCAAGGAACTCACTCTCTGTGACCTTCCTCACCTCCGGACAATTAAATCTTTGCCTCAGCTGCTCCTGCTTTTGTGTGATCTGGTAAACGGAAAGAGGCCAGGAGTGTTTGGTGAATAGAACCCATACTTACAGAGGAGAAACAAGCTTCCCTTGCCCCCCAAGTTCCCCACTAGTGCCATTGCTAGAAGAAAAACTCCAAGATACAGCTATAAACCCAATGAATGACTTAGTGGAGGGACAAAGGAAAGATTGTATTTTATTTCTTTGATGCTAAAACTTCTGTTCTTGTGTGTGGGCTTTATATTCTTTGCCAAATTGTCATCATGATGTGTCACATGGACTTGGCATTGAAGAGCACACTATCTTGGAGAGAAGTTTTATTCCCCTTCCCATACTCTGCACTGTAAAGTTTGGCTCTTAATAGCAGAGTATGTCTTCTGTATTTGAAAATTAAAAGTGTGTCAAATGGAGATGAACATTTCATTCCTGCCCTTTTTCTTAGACTCTCAGAATTGGACTTAGGGTTTAGGCCTTTTCTTTCAGGTTTATTGGAGTATAACTTATATGAAAAACTATACACTTTTATTTTAAATAATTGATGAGTTTAGATATATGCATACACCTGTGATACTATACATGTATTCAAGGTAATAAAGATATTCATTGCTTCCAAGTTTCCTTATGTCCATTTGTTTTGTTTTCTAGGTAATAACACTTATCATGAGATTTACCCTCTTAACAAACTTTGAAGTACACAAAACTGTATTGTTAACTATGCACACTCAAGCCAATTCTTGCATCTACTGTTTTCTTCTTCCAGGTCTGACATAATTGGTCATATGAGGGACTGAAATGTTGAGGCCATCCTCAGTATTATATTCCCTATACTGCACCCAGAAGATTGATCATAATGACCAAGATTCTGTGACTCCAAGCCATTAATGTAGTTGTTCCAGTTCATAACTCCCTTGTTTGCAACACCTGACCTCTGGTAGCACACCTTTCCAGAGAGAATGCCTAGGGATCTGACAGAAGATACTGTTCTTGGGTCCTAACCCATTAGGTGAGAGAATGTAGAAATTCTTACAGGATTTGGGAATTTGATTCATGTCATTCTTTTAAATAATAGTTGAGGATTATTTTTCTCTTTTGGACAATTTCATGGATATATTAGAGAGAAACAAGAAAAGGGGAGATTTTTTAATATTTGTATAAGAAGAACATTGTATTTATTTATAAAAGGCTGTTCATTTCTTAATATACATCTACTATTATTTTACCTTTACATAAAAATGCAGAATATCTAATGCTACAATATTACTTTTGTATTCCCCACCTTAGTTTGGTAAAAATGTCCCCCTTCTAGTCAGCCATAACCAGAAAATGACTTTGTCTTGCACCAAGGTAGGCTGTGGTATGCCCCTAAGAACACCAAGGGTTTCATAGTCAAGACAGTTCTTTCTGTGATAAATTTTACCTCCAGGGCATGCATCAGAATTATAAAAAAAAAAAAAAAAAAAAAAAGAATTAAGTGGAAACAGTGCCTAGAATACAGTTTTGAATATCATCCTCATTTTGTCTAAAATTAGTTGTCTTATTCCTACCTCGTTAAACTTGAGCTTTTCATTCTGATTTTGAAAAAAAGGAAAGAAAATCGCAACTAATAAGGTAACTAATAAGTATTCTTCAGAATACTATTATTTAATAATGGGACTAGTATATTTACAATGCAATTGTGTAAGTAGAAGTTTTCTCCCTCCCTCCCTTCCTTCCTTTCTCTCTCTCCTTCCCCCTCCTTCCTTTGCTCCTTCCTTCCTTCCTTCCTTCCTTCCTTCTTTCTTTCTTTTTCTTTCTTCCTTCCTTCCTTCCTTCCTTCCTTTCTTCCTTTCTTCCTTTCTTTCCTTCCTTCCTTCCTTCCTTCCTTCCTTCCTTCCTTCCTACCTTTCTGTTTTAAGAAAGTTTTAGCTCCACAATTTATGTGCATTCCTCGTGTAGGGACAAAATGGACCGGAATAAACAAATGTGCGAAAACTGTATTCAGAGTTGCTCTGTATAATTAATGAGTCATCATCTCCCTTAAGCAGAGAATCAGGATGTTATTAGATTTTGCTGACTGTGATTATTAGTTTGGAATCTCTTGCTTGCCATTCTGACTTGCCATTTTCTCATCCTTAAGATCTTAATCTTTACCAGTATTCATGTCATGAATGTTGAATCCAAAGGATCTGACCCTGACCTAAAAGACTTCAACCCCACTTTCCTCTAGACCTGTGAGCCTCTAAAGAGAAGTAGGAACATTCTTTTCCAAATGCTACTAACCTCGGTTGGCTGAGTTACCGGACTAACTTATAATATTTAACTATTCAGTAATAAAATGTGGGCAATAACAATTTTATTTTGTCAAACTGCCACACTGAGATTTATGTGGATGAAGTGAAATTTCACAGTGATAAAAATAAATAAGCCAAATTAGGTAAATTCTTTTATGAGTGAAGGAAACATAATCTGTCACTTCCAGTTTGTGAAACAAAGGTAGCTCAGAGAGCGCATCCAGTCATATCCTGTGTGTTATTCAGCATCCTTAGTCGCTTTTCAGGCCCTTTCGTTTTCTTATTTGTATTTTTTCTTTCTAAATTGTTGGAGTTATTTAGTCCTTCCTCTCTCTATACACTTCACTATTACATGGTTAATTACCACATCACTACTATCATTACTAGTACATCATTACTACTATTACATGGTTAATTAATAACATCATCTCACATATAGAGTATCTCTTGAATCACTTGTCATTTGCTACAATGTCAAATGTGCAATATATTTAGTTAAAGCAAAAATACCACCACTGCATTGAATTTGTTCTATTTGGTGAGATTACATTATAACTGTCCCAAATTTGTGTTTGCCTTTCTATTTTGAATACTATTGTCTTACCCCATGCCTTCAGAAAATTCTGCTTGCCTGAACTACAGGATTTACAAAACTTTCTACTTTCCTGCCACAATTTTCTTTCTACACTGCTTTTTTGTGCCATTTTGATACTAGAGTTATCCATCTGAAAACCAGAAATAATTATGTAATTCCCTCCCATAAAACCTTTACCAACTGTCTTTTGCATATGGATCCCCTCAGTTTGATCTAACTGCTTTTGGAATCTACCTCGAACTTGGATTTAGTAGATGTTCTTCTCTATAGTCTAAGTGACGCTCTTGTACTTTTAATAAGAAAAAAACACAGGTCCAAGGAGAATTCTGGTTTTACATCCAGCAGGAGCAAATGTATAGCACATTTAAATGTCAGTTGTGGTGTTACTCTTCCAGAATAGTCTGTAAATAAAGACAGACTCAAAAACTCTAAAAACAAAGCATTTCAGCCCAGAAACCTCACATCTCAAAACATCTTATACAGAATGGTCCAACAGAAGTGTAAACTCTTAAATGGTTCAACAACCAAAGTAACTCCAGGCAATGGAGTCCCTTAGTGAATCCACGGTGAAAGTCAGGAGGTATAATCATCTTAAATGTCTGAGCAGTCACCTTCATTAAATTTGTATTTACTCAGAGGAACAGTTGGTTGATGGAAGGTCCCTGGGTGATTAGAAAACTAAGAGTGAGTGTAAAATTATCTCTTGCCTTGTATTATTAGTCAACTTGTGTTGCTTTAATGAGCAACTCTGAAATCATAGTCACTTACAACAAAAGACATTTCTTTTTTGCCTGCAGGTTTGTAGGTTAGCTCTGCTTTACTCCATGTCTTCTCATCCTAGAATCCAAGCTGAAGACAGATATCTTAGATATGTTGTTCTCCTGGCAGAGGACAGAAGCAAGAGCCCAACCAAACCATGCAGGCACATTTAAAGCTTAAGTGGAGAAGGTATAGGGTCAGATCCATTGGCAAAAAGCAAGTCACATGGCTGATTCTGACAATGAGGTAGGAAAGTGTCTACCTAAGAAAGGCATAGTAACTGGGGGTGAATTATACCTGTAGAGAAGAAAGAGTGGATAACTGAGAACAATAATAAAATATATCATAGATCTCAAATAACTATACCTATGATTCTTCCCTACTTCTCATTTGGAATTCCTCATTTCAAGAAAATATTGTGTATGGTCAGCCTTGTCTTAGAGTACTGTGAATATTTGGTATCATATGGGCTCAGGTTATATAGGATATCAGATAATCAGCTATAATAGAATGAATTACAACTTTTAAGCACCATGTAGTTATTTTTATAATTATTTCTGTATATATCTTGGGTTATTGGATCACAATATAAACTTTTCAGACATGTATACACCATACATAAGGCATTTTCTTTTACTACCACCTGGCAACTTCTCTCATGCATGCTTCTTCATTTTCTGATACTAAAGTGCCTTCACCTATGGTTTTCCACCCCTTTTTCTCTGTATGCATGGTTGCCGTTGGGTACAATGGGTGGACATAACACATACTACCAACATACTGGATTTATATAATATTTTAGGAAAGTTCCCTGTACTTCCTGGTTAAGTGAATGTCATACTTTACACATATTTGTGTGCAAGGATCCATAAAAAACATTCTTTAAAGATATTAATTTATCAATAATATTATGAACACAGATTTGAGACAATGCTATTATACCACATATAAAGTCTCAAAATAAGTACATGACTTTGAGATTTAGGGTGGATAGCCAATTCAGAATTCCAAGAAACTAAAAATTCTGAAGAATTTAATAAGTCTTCATGAGTTTCTATTGGGTATTTGATTTTTGCTTGCAAGTTTAGCCATTTATAGATAAGAAATTAAACAGAAATTGGACTCTCTGAGCTTATAAAAGTATAGTCAAACATGAGACATATCTAAGAGTGAGTTAGACTAAGGACCTGCTGTGAGGTCATTGGAGAAAAAAAAATAGGGATAATAGCTGAATACAGGGCTTGCACTGAATGATGAAAAATTCAACCTTTTCTTTACTCTAATTTGCAATTTTGTTCCCATGAGATTTCCCCGCATTTTTTTAGCCTCTTATCTTTGCTATGCTGACTCTCCCAGAAGTCATACAATAGTGATGACATGTACATGAAATATGAGTAAAACTGCTATTGTTACACTCACTTCCTATATCAGGATGGTGAAATTTGATGTTTATTTTTCCATTTATCATGAAGAATCTCAGGATGGAGTGTTTTTTAATCAATTTATGTAATTATCTAGTTTGTGGATTATTCCCCTGGTGCTTAATTTGCTAATTTCCTACAGACTGAATGAAATCTGTCTGTTGTGTTGTTAATTGGACAGCAATACAAAAAGAAGTAAATATTTTGTCTATCCATTTTGCTACAGGATAATTGCACTAATAAAATTTCATAATAAATCATTGATTGAAATTCTAGAATGAGATAATGGTCAAGTAGGAAGAGAAGGTTTTACTTTGTTGCATTTCTCTTTGCTAATTCTATGTGTGTCCTATAGCAATTTTGCTACTCTTTGTTGTTTGATCGATACATTTTTTTTAATATATGAAATTTATTGTCACATTGGTTTCCATACAACACCCACTGCTCATCCCAAATGATGCCCTCTTCAATACCCATCACCTACCCTCCCCTCTCTCCCACCCCCCGTCAACCCTCAGTTTGTTCTCAGTTTTTAAGAGTCTCTTATGCTTTGTCTCTCTCCCACTCTAACCTCTTTTTCTTCCTTCCCCTCCCCCATGGGTTTCTGTTAAATTTTTTTTAAGGATGTATACTAATTTTAAAATCTGTAAGGCACCAAATCTTGCGCAAGTATTTAATATTTATTTGTGGTACTTTGGAAAGAGTGAGAAGGCTGGATTTTTGATCAAGCATTAAAAAACTGAGTCAGTAAATATTAGTTAAATATTAAGTAATCAGAAAGGTAACCAGCTCAATATGGGGGCCTACTGATTATGTGACAGAGAAAAAAGATACTGCACTTATAGCATCTTTTTACTGCCCTCTTTTCATTCTCTTCTGGGTAGGAAGTTGACTTACTTGATCAGTTAAGAGATCTGTGGGTGACAGGTAGAGAGGATGATGGGGAGATTAGGGGGAATGTTCAGTCTTCAGCCACCTACAAAGGAGAAGGTAATATCTGGAAGAAATACATTTGTACACACACACACACACACACACACACACACACACACGGGGTGAAGAAGTCAGAGAAGCTTGACAAAAGAGAGAAGAGAAAAGTGAATTTATTTTTTTTTATTTAAAAAAAATTTTTTTTAACATTTATTTATTTTTGAGACAGAGAGAGACAGAGCATGAACAGGGGAGGGTCAGAGAGAGGGAGACACAGAATCCGAAACAGGCTCCAGGCTCTGAGCTGTCAGCACAGAGCCCGACGAGGGGCTCAAACTCACGGACCGCGAGATCATGACCCGAGCCGAAGTCGGCCGCTTAACCGACTGAGCCACCCAGGTGCCCCTGAGAAAAGTGAATTTAAAATGCAGCAGGGGATGGGGCATATCAAAGGGATGTAAGAGCCAACCTGAACTATCTCTCAATGGTCAAACCTGGAACAAATTGAGCAACAAAATAAATAGTATAATTTTATCGGCTTCCTACGGCTGCTGTAACAAATTACCAGAAACCGAGCGGCTTAAAACAACAGGAATTTACTTTACCAGTTCTGGAGTCTAGAAATCTGAAAAACAGGTGTTAACAGAGCAACGCTGTCTCTGAAGTCTCCAGGGGAGGATTTTCCCTAGCCTCTTTTCTGCTTCTAGCAGTTGCCAGCAATCCTTGGCATTATGGTTTATAAGGCATATCATTCCAGTCTCTACCTCTGCCATGGTGTTTACTCCTGTAAGGATGCCAAATTTCTCTCTTCTTATAAGGACACCACTGATACTGGATTTAGGGCCCACCCTAACACCCTAATTCAGTATGACCGCACTGTAACTTGATTAAATATGCAGAGACCTATTGCCAAATAAAGTCACATTCACAGAATTGGATGGGCATGAAACTTGAGAGGTACTACTTAACCCAATACAGTGATAGAAAATTGTAACCTTAAGTATAAAACAGATATATATGAATACGTACTTGGCAAACAAAAAAATAAAATAAAATAAGTAAATGGGGGAGAAGAGGCAAGTGTTACTTATAAAAGACTTTCAAAAATACATGTAGATATTCCTCTCTAAGAGGTGGACCTTATTTCCCCAAACCCCTCCACCACCATCACATCACATCACATCACATCACATCACATCACATCACACCACCACACACACACACACACACACACACACACACAACCTTGAGTATGTGATAGATTTAGTAATTCATCCAAAAAATGCAGTATGTAAACAAAAACAATAGTAATTTACAGAGGAGAAATTTGGCAAACATGGCCTTAGCAAAATGATCAGGTTAACATCACAAGGATATGTCATTTGATAACAAATACACCTTAGTATGATGTGATAAGGAAGGAAATTCATCCATGTATTATTCTCTAAAACCTAGAACTCTAGACTAAACATGAGAAAAGTATTAGACAAGACCACATCAAAGGACATTCTAAAAAATACCTGACCAGTAATCCTCAAAACTGTTAAAACTTTAAAAACAAACAAAGATAGAAAAGATTCCACAGATCAGAGAAAACTAAAGTAGACATGAGGACTCAATGCAAGATAGTATTCTGAAATCAAAGAGGGGACAACGAAAAGAACATTAATATAAAAACTTGTGAAATTTAAATTAAGTCTTGAGTTTAGTTAAAAGTAATGTACCAGTGTTGAACTTCTTAGTTTTCACAAATGGACCCTGGCAACGTAAGATGTTAACATCAGGTAAAACTTCCTGAGGAGTATAGGGGAACTCTACATTCTCTTTCAATCCTGCTGAAGTCTAAAATTATTCCGAAATGAAAACGTTAATGAGAAAAAGCACCTGGTATTTTTTTCGAAAAGAAAAATATGAACAGTTGTTTGATGTAGGAGACCCTGGGCAAAGCACTGGACAAGGAGCTGAAGAAGATGTGCAGGGTTGGTGCAATGTGTTGTGCCTTCATTGCCTTTGTAAAAGATGATGGACATGATTTTATCTTAAAAAGCATTTTCCTCAGATATGTGTTCTTTTTGGTGTGATTCTATATGGAAATTTACCTCGAGGTAGGCGGCAAAAAGCTGTTTTATTTAGGTTATACATAAGATTTGAAAACAACCCTTAACTTTCATTGTGGAGTTATAAGTGTTAAAGAAGTGGAAACTGTCTTGTAGAACAGTTTACAACAAACTTGTACCATATCAACAATTCTTAACACCACAGAAGTTATATCTGCCCCTTTCTTTGATTAAGAATATTATGGCATTCTATCTTCCATTTTATATTCTAATCTCCGCCAATGAAGAATTCCTCCTGGCTTCTCTGTAGCTTTCTCCAGAATCCTATACAATACTTTACTTAATACAAATACACAAATATTAGCTGTTGGATTTGTGGCTAAGACTCTCAAAATTCTGTAAAAGTGGAGTCCCGATGAGGTCTTTATTTTAATATTGAACAAAATTTCTGTTTTTCAGTTATCTGATATCTTTGAGTAATCTTTAATTTTTCTCGTTCATAGGCATCCCAAATAGTTGGGCTGTGTGAACTCTCTGAGATCAAATTATAGAGAAATCCAGTCAGCATTAATAGCCAACTTCTCATGAAAAAACGTGATTTAGAGCCAGGTATTTTTTATATACCATGTGCCCTTAGATCTTGGATTAAGTTCCATTTGAAAAGATGAAAACTAAAAGCTTCCTTTCAATCTATTTTGCCTCACCTTGTTAAAATTCACCAACTGCTGAATTTAAACCTCTGTATGTAAACACACTTGTATGTGTATTCGAGACACTTCTTAACTATTGAAATGAGTTTCTAGAATACAATATAGTGGGAATTTGGGAAGCAAGTTTGGCTTTTAGGAATATAAGAATCTTGAGAACCAATGTTACTAGTACTAGTAAAGAGAAAAGTTGAGTATCAGTATATTCATGGCTGGAGTTTCAAAGTGTACTTTAATTATAACTCTAGTGCAAAGGCATTATTAGGTGTATGCTTAATTGAAATGGATATTTGTACAGATAGAGTAGATAGCAAACATTTATAGAGTTGAATTTATGCACCATGTTTATAGTGTTTTGAGACAAAAGTACTTCTCTTCAAGAAAAAGATATATACTATAATGATATGTATAATTTGCAAGATGTTTTGGACAGATCAGTAACAGAAATAATAATTACCTTTAGGCCATTTTAGTCTTAAGAAGATTAAACTACCATCACAGTTTTGTCATGCACCATTCAAAATTTTAGTGTAGAAAGGTATGATACATAATAGGAACATCTAACCAAGCTTATACTTGCCTTTCACACTGACTGCTGATGGAACAAAGGATAATCATGGGAGGAAGGGGTAGAAGAATAATGAAGTTTCTCATGTATGAAGACCTCTGTGAAGGATAAGACAACCATTGATAGATCCTGGACAGAAGGATCTGATTTGGAAGACCATAAGAAGTAGATGGATAGGAAAATACTACCATCAGGGAAATAAAGGGGTACTGAAGATTAAATAAAGACAAACAAACAAACAAACAAACAAAAACAGAATTAGAGAGCAAATTGAACTAAGGACCATTCCAAAGGACTCACTGTCTTGAGCAATCAGTTTAAAATAACATCAGTACAATTTTATTTAACCTTTCATTAAAAGTCACTCCCTACCACATAACCATTTATTGCTGGTCCCATGGGTTATCTCCTCAGACAGACTTAATGGAATTTCTGTGTGAAATATATGTATAACCCATAGACTAATTTCTAACACTAGATTTCAGTGAAGGTTAATGTTTGGTGCCCATCAATAATGTGTGTAGCGATTTTGAGAATACCCCATGTATTTGATTATTTCTGCTTCTCCTTTTTTACCACCATGTATCTCTCAAAATAACCAGTTCCAATGGGTATATTATGATAGTTTTCAAATCTTCACTGAGTCATTTGTCAGTAATCTTCTAGTTGTTAGGATAGTTCAAAAAGGTATATAATTTAGTTAATCTCCATTAATTACTGTAATTTCAGTTGACTTTAAGAAAATGTGATAATTGAAAATTATACTGTGATGGGAAGAATCAAGAAGATTGGCTGGAGACTGGCATAATAAATAAGGTTTTGTTTAAATAACTAAAAATGGCTTAAATATCATTTATTACATTTTAGCAACAAAATGGTATATTCACTAATATCAGTTTGACTGACTTCCATATCATTGATTATTGATATTTTATAATTAACAAATCAAAATTCCTTACAATGTTATCTGTCTGAAGTGGAAAATAGAATCTTTATAAGGACAATTTTATTAATTTTGATATGGTCATATGTCTTCTAAATTTATTCTTGAAAGGTCTTTTCAAATAAGAACAAGTGTAAATTAATAGAAATGTTTTTGAGTTTTGTTACAATTTCATTGAGATATAACTGACATACGGCACTGGACACAGTGGACACACTGGACATAGGTGGCCTAAGTGTAAGCTATACAGCATAAATGACTACCACAATAAGTTTAGTTAACATCCATCATCTCATATAGGTATTTAAGAAAAGAAAAAGAAAAAAAAATTTTCCTTATGATAATTAGCTCCTAGAATTTACTCTGTTAACAGTTTGCAATATACCATACAGCAGTGTTAACTATAGTCATCATATTCCACGTAACATCCCTAGTACATATGTATCTTAAAACTGGAAGTTTGTACCTTTTACCATCTTTATCCAATTCTCCCTTTCCATCCTCCAGCCTCTGGTAACCACAAATCTGATCTTTTTTCTTTGAGGGTGTTCTGTTTTGTTTTGTTTTTAAATTCCACATACTCTGTGAGATCATGTAGTATTGGTCTCTACCTTATTTCATTGAGCATAATTTCCTTAAGGTCCATCCACATTATTGTAAACGGCTGAATAACAATCCATTGTATATGTGTACCACAACTTCTTTATCCCTTTATCCATCAATGGACCCATACGTTGTGAAATTCTTAAAGGTATTTAAAACAGTGAGTTCTCCTAGATATAATTATTAACTTAACCAAACTATTTTTCCAAAAAAATTAAAGGTAAGCTTAATCTTCTAGTTCAAAATGATCTACTGAATTCAAACTTGTCTGTATTTTCTTTCTCTCAAAGTCTCTCTGGATAGAAATGATAAATTAAAAGGAATGGGCAATAAATGTGTATCATCAGTGAATAAAAATTTTATAAACATTTTGGGAAGACAGCAAAAAATTAAATATGACTGGTAGAAAAATGAAAGATAAAATTTATCGAAACTGACAATAGACCCCCAAAGTGAATCAACAAATACAGGGGTCAGAGATAGGCCAAGGGTCAAGCCTAGGTCATTATTTAGTAATGTACTTTCCAAACAACCTGGAAAGTTGAACTCTTCCCCCTATACAGGTGTAAATAGAGCTATGGTTTGATAGCAAAGGTCTTCAGCAAAAGCCCAAGAGCTGTTACACAAATCAAGTGGGCATGTGGGTAATGTCCCAAAGAAAGTTATCTTTTTTTTTTTTTTTTTTAAACGTTTTTTATTTATTTTGGGGACAGAGAGAGACAGAGCATGAACGGGGGAGGGGCAGAGAGAGAGAGGGAGACACAGAATCGGAAACAGGCTCCAGGCTCCGAGCCGTCAGCCCAGAGCCTGACGCGGGGCTCGAACTCACGGACCGCGAGATCGTGACCTGGTTGAAGTCGGACGCTTAACCGACTGCGCCACCCAGGCGCCCCCCAAAGAAAGTTATCTTGTGAAGATGCTGCTTTATGAGAGAAAAGTCAAGTAGACCTCAACACTCCTCTAGACTTCCACACAGTGCAGAAAACAATAGGTTTCAAGTGCCAGTCAGAAAGCACTCCCTCTTTGTAGTAGAGTATACTAGGCCTAGAGGAGCTTCCTGTTCTGTAACCTGCTTTTTTTCCCAGGGGTACTTCAAAGAGACTGCCTGTCAAAACATTCCCCTGACTTCCCCTACTTATGAGGAACCTTCAGTCAGCCTTCTCACTGAGGTGAGAGGCCTCATGGGGAAAGAGTCCTGAATGAGAGCAAACAGAGTATGTACCAGTTACTTTTACTATTAAATATAGTCCATCATTTGTAAGTGTGACTACACATCCAAAAATCTTGAAAAGGTGAAGGAAAACCAACCATATAAAAGAGAAACATGAACAAACCGATCCATTTGTCCTTAAGACTATGGAAAGTGGTAGAAGACTTTTCAGTAGGGGAGAGAGCTGATATTATTTGAATTTTTGGATGATTATATTCAGTGCAGTATGGGAAACTAATGTTGTAAGGGGAGCTAAACTATAAGAAACCACTTAGGAAACTGTTTCAATGATTCAGGGGATAAATGATGGTGACTGGAGAGGATGTGGTAAAGGAACTCAGGAATATAACTGAAGTTTAAGAGATAGACTTGGCATGGATTAGAGGTAAGGGAGAGTCAAGAGTCAAGCTGACACCCACATTTCAGACTTACCCTTTCACCTTCATTATTCTTACTTTAGACGTTAGTAGATACTCTTCTCTGACTCCCTGGGCAAAGTTATTTATCAAGGGACATAATGGAGCCCACCTGGTCCAATTTGCTTTCTGCTGAAGCTGTGAACAATGCACTGATTCATAGGTGGCCTAAGTCTGCTAAATTCCCAAGTACCTGGTTTGGGCACTCAAGACACTTTATTGTTCAATAAATCAGAGTATGTTAAGTGTCTGGATATTTTATAGAATTACCAGAGCCCTTCACAGATAAAGATGATAAGAATAATTTTAAAGTACAATATTAACATAAATCCAGGAAAAAAAATCTGACTTTGTGACAGCATAATACTGAGAATGTTTGAGATTGTTAATTATATATACATATGCTTATATGTATTTATAAATGTATGCATCAATATATATAATATGTAATAAACATATATTATAAAGATATATTTAAAACCTCTTCCTAATTGGTTTTATATTTTATATTTGGTATATGGTATGGTGTTTTAGAGTCTGGAAAGAATAAGGTCCATTATAAAATACTTTGGATTATTAGTATTGATAGTTACAATTATTTCAGATTTTAATCAAATGGAACTACCAATTAGGCATATACTATGATACAAGCCATAGTCCTGTCTGTGCAATGGCAGGCTATGGAAATGAGTCATACAGTGTTTGGTTTTGCCCTAGATCATCTTTTTGGGTAACGTAGAAATGTCTGGCTGACTATACTGCATTTTCACTTATATTTTCTAATGCTTCATGCACTGTGGGTATAAATGGACCTCAGTGACAATAATATAGGAAGCTTTACTCTTTCTTGTCTCCATTTCAATCTGTTAAACACAGGACCCAATCCCCTGAAATATTTCCTCAATTACATCTTTAAGTTACCAAAGGCTGTTCCTTGGATTCCAAAATAAAATCATGCACTCTAATAAATGCTTTGTATGATATAAAATTAAAACTCTATTTTTAATTTTAGTTCAGTTTTAGTTTAATTTTAGTTTAGTTTAATTTTAGTTTATCACATATGTTCAAATATCTTCGAATCCGTACCTAGAATAAAACTTGGTACCCCACGAATAAAAGAAAAAGGCACAGACCATAAAAGGGAGATAAAACTACGTTGTCTCGAGTGTTAAAGGATCCTTGGAAGTATAATGAGTTTCCTGGCATTCTAAAAGTCAGGAAATAAGCATTTGTATATAGGTATTCCAACAATTACCTTATAAAATCTGAAACTGCAGTTAATTTCAGTTTCAAGAAAATAGTGACATTTTAATTTCCCTAAATAATGAAGTTCGTTTCTATGCTAAATTAGTTCTAATATAGAGGAAGAGAAAAAATATTTTAAGGTTGCATTTTGTTCCTTCTTACAGTACTTAATTAAAGGAGGTTAAACTTACATAATGCTCCTAAATTTGTCTAAGCATGCTTGCATCTAATACTCCACTGTGTCTCCACCACCTTTTAAGGGACAGCTAGAATCATAATCTCATTCGACCCATGAGAGAACAGAGACTCAAAGAGATGAAGTGATTTTCCTAAGAACACAGGGTTAGTCATCGCTGGTAACCATGGCTTGCAAGCCAGGCTTATGACTTACAAACTACTATTTCACTTAGAAATTAGCGAAAATGAGTATTTGAATTACAAATAAAGAATACAAAAGGCCACACAAATAGTGTGATTTGAGGGACTTCGATATTTTCTCAACAGCCTTCCATGGAGCCTGAATGCCTCAGAGTTCCAGTTAAGTCACTATCCCCAGAAAGTCCCTGGTCGAATGCAAATACCCAAGGTTTCTGATTTACCTCAAATCAATGCAGACAATACCTTCTTTCCTGTCACACTTTTCCCACACACTAGTCCCTTGCAGCTGCTGAAATGGGAACCACAATGTAGATGAATGGGACTTTTCAAAGATTCTGTGGTGCAAGAAGTTGAAAAAGGTCCCCAAATCATGAGCATTATAGACTAAAAGGTCCAGAGGCAAAAGTCTGGGCTGGTATGATTTGCCCATGTGTTGGCTAAAAAAATAAGTCCTTACATATCATCTGAACATTTTTCACTGTAGTTTCCCTGTTATACTAAGTTTCTATAAATACATGATTTATTTCGGTAACAACTATTCTAACCACTCAACCTTTGGGAGTTTAAGGGATTAAAAGTCATTCACGCTTTCATGAAAGAGTGGGAATTAGTACTCTTAGATTGTTTTCTACCAATGAAGGTAAGATCACCTATTCTAGGAGACCGACATTTCTGACCAGAAGGGGCAGCCAGGAGGGGAGCAGGGGTACTTAATATAAGTTCAAGATTTTGTTTTTTGTTTTCTGTGAATTTGGAAACACAGCAACCATTTATGACATTGTTTCTATAGATAATTCTCTGAACATAATCTCTTGACAGAATAGATGTTTGCTTATATAGAATGTGCAATTTAGTTTATCACACATGTTTGTGCAATATATGTGCAATATACTGATATCATTACATTATAGTCCACTGCACTCAGAACTCTAATCTAGAAAATTGTAGCAATAGATGAGAATGAGCAATATATATACAGATAGGACACTTTCTAAAATTCCTACATTCTTAGGGGCACTAAGTTGTGGGCTTCAAGGGGCTTTGGAGTAGGAATACAATCCAGGAAAATATACTTGAATATATGCTAGAATAAAAAAAAGAGAGAGATGCAGAAGGTAATAGAACACAAATTTACTCTTTCCCACCACTTAACATAGGGCCAGCCTCGACAAAGAATTTCCATGACAAAACAGATGTAAGAGATCTCAGGCACTATTCCTAGTCTCCATTTTCAATTTTAATTTTATAAAGAAATTCAGGACACATGCTCAAATGAAAGAGCCTTCTTTATTTCAAGGCAACATGTGAACAAAGTGAGAAGCCTCACAAACATCATCACACTATCAAAGAGCAGAACACAACTCTGCCTGTTTCATTTTGAGATTCTGTGTATGTTGAGACTAGAACAAACCTCAGTTTGTTCAACCATCACAGGAAAAGAACGCATTAAAGGACTCCCCTGCATCTTTTACATGAAATGCTATGTCTTGTGTTTAGTCAATTCTTGATTATCCATAGTGACTTTAAATCTCAGTCTGTCTAACTTTTTCCTGTCACCAGCATACACGCACTAAGTTACTTATCTTGGTAGTTCTGCATTTAATTCTAACTTTAACTATGACCGAATATTTTTAAAATAAGATAAATTTTGTTTAACAAAGTACTTATTTTAGAGATAACTACATGAATTATACCTCTGGTAGCGTTTTTTATGTATATACACACATACTTACCGCAGTTTCCTGTATTTAAGCAAGAAGGTTGGAAAACTTAATTTTTGAGGTGCATGGCTGCGATATACCCGATTATCCTGTGAAGAGCAGATAAAAGAATAAGACTATTATTTTAAGTCTTATTTTTAATCCTAAGTAAAATTTCAACCGGATATACATCACTTGGCTACTTCCAAAGGCGACTATGTAATATAATTTGTGGGAAGATGTATGGTATCTATAAAATCGAGGAATCTCGAGGACAACGTTTCTCATAATATTCAATGTGTGATAAATGCATTTTCTTACAAGAATGATTCTTAGCTTCTCAACTGCTTGGTTGAGAGCCTAGGTGTCCACAATGACAACTGACACTAGCAACACAAGGTCAGAGATTCTCTCTCCACTCTGCCTGTTTCATTTAAAAATTGTTGTATTACATTTCTTGTAATAAAAGCCTTTCTAAGGATTCTGTATCACTCTTTTGCAAGGCACATTCACATCCTTCAATGAAAGTTGCTATTATCAGAGCAATGTGCTCTTACTATTTATTTATTACAACAACCCTCATGACTGCTTACCAGGCAAGCACTAGAAATATCTAACTCATTACCACTACATAAAATAGCATGGGGTATTTACAGAACGAAAGAGATCAGAGCATGACAAATTCTAAAGCTGCTCGTGTCCCTGTTTCTAAAGAAAAGAAATGCTTTTCACCAAGCACTGGTAACCTAAACTATGGAAGAGCATATATTAGACTTTTAGGGAAAGTACTGCCCAGACAAAATCTTGGTGGAAATACCTACTTGCTATTCCCCTCCTTTTCTTTTTTTCAGTATAGTCTGAATACCCTCGGATGTTCTCAGGCCAGCTGATGAAAGAAAACTGACCCAGATGGAGTCCGAAACTGAAAATGCCTATTGACTTATTCAGCTGGAAGTTGATCCCGGTTGCTATTTAAATCTACTGCTTTAAGTGTCAGCAGACATGCTGCATTCCTTACAATAGTTCAGAGGGCAGACATTTGGGTCAAAAGATTCTTACCCATTCTGTACCTAATGTAGGCTTTACAATGTTTACAAACAGCTGTTACAATAACCCAAAGATCCAAAGAAAAATGTGACATATTCAAGAGTCTGGCAGTTAAAACCCAGCATTTGTTCAGATAGCACCTTGTGGCTGGAGGTAATAAGACCCATGATGATAATGGTATTTGTCACATTCAGAGCAGCTGTATTCATGAAAGTGGAAGTGACTACTCTCTTACACACCCAGCAACTACTGGGTTGAACCCAGGTCTGTATTTTGGCTGCCTTGGCAACAGCACAGCAATAACAACTGGAGCCATAATGGCAACGTTGACCCAGAGATTTTTGGATAAAACAGGAGCCCTGACTTTCAATTCAGAAAGAAAAAAAGCATATAAAAGAAATGAAGAAGACGGTATCCATTGCACAGATTTAACGAGTATACTGAGACTTATACACTGTGACACTAGGATCTTTATTGTGATAATTAAGTTTTTACAAGTCCAAAAATTTTCTGGTGGCTGTTCTTTTGTGGAAAAACATTTCAGGGAAAAGGATCCTTGCAAGTGGGAGACTATTTTTTTGTATGTCTGACACACAATTATAAAGGATAAACTATTCGATAGTTTTGACCACGTTAATCAACGTGGGTTTCCACATAATCATGATGAGAGGGTCATAAACAACAATGAAAACAGATAATATTGATTGCTCAGCCTTCCCACTGGTTAGTCTAAATGTGATTGGCCACTAGTATCTCTTCTTTTGGTCACATGGTAAAATTGCATTTCCCTGTCCTCATGGCATGAAACACATTTATGTCTTTATGACTTTCTTTGGTTAATGAAATGTGAGAAGTGACAGGTGTCATTTCAAGATGGAGCCTTTAAAAGAAGAGTGCAATTTGCTGTTCCCTTCTACTGCCAGGGCAGCCAGTAACTTTCCAGATGATAGAAACATCATCTGCCTGGTGTGAGAAGATGTAGAACAGAGTTCCCAGGTGTCCTGGGATGAGCAAGAAGCACATGTCTGTTGTGCTAATCTACTGCAATTTTGGAGATGCTATCCCAGGCTAACGTAGACTATCCTGATTATGCTCACAGTGTAATTTGTACAAATTTAAATAATACCATCCTTTGTTGAAATATATTGGACATACACTACCGTGTAAATTTAAGTTTCAATTATAAATACATAAATACACATGTTAAAAAATAAAAAAAGAACATCATTCTTTATCTCTTCACAGAATGAGAGGCTATAATGAAGATAATGCTTCAACTCTCTTCACTAGAATAAGATAGACTGTTCCTGTTCTGGCTAGAGATAAAGTGCAGAATCGTGAATTTAGAGTCAAGCTATGTTCTTCAGAGAGAAACATAAATGCTCACTAGGACCAATCCAGATGAACGGTTTCATTGCCTGAACTAGCCAGAAATGATTTAACTTGTTTTCTTGTAAATCAAACCAAAATTTTATGAAATAATATTCCTAAGAATGAATGCCAGACCTCATTCATTTTCCTTTTTATTAGCCTTTTCCTTTTGTAGTACACATCACACCCTACTTTTCCCCCTATAGTCTGTTTCTCTCTCCTTATATGATATTCTCTTGTCTGACAATAAGAGAAAGTGATTATTGCTACTTCACACAGCAGATTCTGGCAAAGTATTTGTGCTTTTGTTTCCATAGTAATTTAAACTGTTTTGGCTGTTAGTGGAAACCAAGGTTAGATGTTGGCATTATGGAATCTTTGCTAAGTAATATCAGTTCCATTAGGTATTTCTAGACTCCAAAAAATATTTGGGCCCTTTGTAATATAGGTAAAGTAGAACACATGTAGTTCTTAAGCAGTCCTACTCTATTTCTGTTTATTTGTGAGATTACTCCAAGACAACAGCTTGGGTGGTATTTCTGTGCTATTAGTTAAATGCATAGAATCAACGTGTGTGTGTTTGTGTATACATGCTCATATAAAGTAAAAAAAAGACATTGTAATCAGTTAAAAATAGACATTAATTTTTAAATTATGACAAGTAACACCATTATATTTCATTTATACTCTTTCTCCAGACTTACTACAATAAAACTCCGCACTTATGGACTTATTTGGTAGAAGGCCATGAGGACTTCCACAAAAATCTAAGCAAAGACAAATTATATTATATTACTGATCAGAAATAAAATCTTTTTCTTAGGCTACAGATTTTTTTTAAGTTTTGAAGCATTATAATTAAGTTAATGAAATATTATAGTACACTAAATTTTTTTCAAAAAGCTTTTCCCTTTGCAGAATATCATTTTTTCTGTAAAGTAGTGGTTTTGCACAAGTTTTACTAGTTGTCAGTTCCATCTATGCTATATGTACCACAAGACAGTCTATGAGTTTATAACATTTATTTGACTCTGACAATAACACAACTCTAAGTATTATTTGAATGAATCATGTTCCATGATCAGGTTGTTCTGTGAATCATGGATTGGGATTGTACATACGTGAATTAAGGGGATCTGTTAACAAAATAATAATTTTGATACCTTTTTAGTATACTCATAACTCATGATAATTAAGGCTTTCAGTAGGGGATTTTTAAAAGAAAACTCCCCACCAGAGCTACCCACATACATCTTTTAAATATGAAAATCCACTTTGCATTGATCACAGTCTTTATTAAGAAGACTGTTGACTTCAGTATGAAAAATATCCCAAAGAATTTCTCACTGTTCCAGGAAATTTCTGAGCAATCATTTTTCTGGTGATCAAAGTGATTATGGGATGAGGTAGGCAACGATGTGGGACTTCAAATTTTCCGAACACCCACTATGGGTCCAAACCTCTTTTGGACCCATATATTACATATATTATCATGTTTAATGTTCACGATCAGTCCACGATGAAGCAATTATGATCTCCTTGTAACAGAGGAGGAGGCTGAGGCTCAGGGAGGTAGGTAATTTGAAAGGGCCATATACCTGGTAAGAAATGGAGTAAGAATTTATAAATTAAGTCTTTTGATTTTAGCATCTGTATTATTCCATTATGTTATGTTGCTTCCCAGAGTACAATGTGCTGCTTCTCTAACTTAGGGATTATTTTCAAATGCATTGACTCTAAGTACTTGGCTCTTATGAAATTAATTTAAAATATAAAGAAGATGTATTGTTCATAATTCTTCATCAAGATTTTGACACAGCAAACTGAAAAGAATTACTAAAGAAAACATAGAGCAAAAAAATGTATAAGAAATGCCTTACACTTGTAGCTTAAGTCATATTTAGGAAGGGTTGGATTGATTCTGTTTCTACTCCCTGGTCTCTCCCTCTAATCTCTTTTCTTCCTTTCTTTTTTTTTTTTTTCCCCGATTTATTTATTTATTTATTTATTTATTTATTTATTTAGGTTTAGTATATTAGAGATGAAGCAGTTCCTTGATCTCTACCCATTTATCCTGGATTTGGAAAACTCTGAGTTAGAGCTGTAATTTACTCTCTCACTGCAGGTCAAAATGAAAATGTAAATATGGTATTTTATCTACTATCCATACAGAGCTCTGCTGCTTTGATCCTGCTTCCTTCCCAAATCAGATCCTGGACATGTCCCTAATGCTAGCTTTCTGTTATTAAATGGTGCTGTGCTTTTTATTTTCAAACATGTAAAGTATTTTGATAGTTTTTCACTCAGGTTTATAATTATTTCATTTTGGCATTCATATTTTCTAAATTTTAAAATAAGACCTTTCAATAATACTTAGTTCTTCATGAAGATTTGTGGCAAAATTCTAATTAACAGATTGAACAACAAAAGAAACCACTGAACACCCACTAGATTTTTTTTTTGGAGGGGGAAAACATTCTATAAAAAAACACTGAACACTATAAGACACACACTGATGAACACCTACTGCTTCATGAAATTCATCCTCACTTAAATTCAGGTCCTTCTTCCCCCACCTCATTGCCTCTATTCTCTCTACATACAAACAAAAGCCCTCATAAGACCAATTTTAATGGCATATACACCATAACATACATTTTGAAAAGACGGTATGTAAAACTAAAACTTGGTTTGTGTTTCAAATAGATGAGATGATAGTTTCTCTGATATCCGAGTTCCATTTTTGTGGCACCACACTAGACAACTTGCTGTTTGTGCCATCCTAATTTAAGGACTATTTTAAAAATATTCCCTTCTCTCTGGAAATTATAAAAATATGATTTGCTGAAATTTTTATTGTTGAGTTTTCAAAGAAATGTATTGTTTTTTTCTGCAAATTAACTAGTAATAACTGGAATTGAGCCAGAAATACTCCAAGGAAAGACTTATGATGGTCTATCAGTGACAGCAGTGTTGAGCAAAGGTTTTTTTCTTTTAACATAAAATACATGACAGGTAGTGTTCAGCCATTTTGTAATGTAAGTTCAAGAAGATATCACTTTGGGCTATACTTAGCATAGGTATAAGCATATATACTATAGGTGTACGAATGAGGAAACACTTGCTTATACATTAGTAAGTTTCAGGGGGAAAAAAAGCCTAACAATTTTTACATAAGCAAGGTTTAGTCCATAAAGAGGATAGAAAATATCTTATTTTCTATTCAGTTAACAGGTTTTAGCAGTTTTCTGAATACTTATGAGTAGCTCAGAAATTCATATAAGTTCATGTAATTCACACAGCATCTGTTGTGAAAAAATAAAGTGATAATTTACATCCAATTAAAATATTTTTCATTAGATAAAATGCTTTAATAAACTAACAAACATATAAGAAAATAGTATTCATTGGAAATAAAACAAGTTAATTTTCTACAGAGCATGAAAAAAATTCAAGATTGGTCACCTAAAAAAAGAAATAAGAGTCCGCGTCTTTTATGTAAAAATTTAAACCACTGAATACTTTTTAAAAAACTGTGTGTCCTTAATGCATTACAATTCACGTAAGTTATTTGAAAGCGTATCTGCTTACTGAGTGCATTCTTATTAAACTACTAAAAAATATATATCTACCAACCTCTTCGTATCATTTCAGGAGTGCTTCCTAAACATAATCACCTTTCATCTTTTAAATGTTTGCCAATTATATTACACAAGGATATATGCAGCCATGGCTTAAAAGGAAGTTAAAGATTGTTTTTTTTTAATTAATTTGTTTTTCTGATATAAGGATTCTTTACCTTTAAAAATAAGCTTATATCCAATTTGGCAGGCAATTATGCAAATGTATTCTGCTAGGGCAGATTCCAATGGTAAAACATAAAATAAACTTAAGAAAAATGGGGGAGTCAAGTAAAGAGAAAGTTGGTGGGTCTTGCTATTTTTTTTTACTTTAAATATTTTTAGGCCTCTTTACCACTGCTGTTGGGTCATTTCTCTTAGCTATACTAAAGAGCCTTTGTCAGTCTGGAGGAGGCAGCCATGTGTCCATGAATGCTTATTTAGTACGGTGAGGACAGATGGCCTGGAATTGCTGAAGAAGACCTTAAGATATATTTAAAAGAGGAAAGGGAAAGAAACAATAAGGGAGGAAATAAATTAGAGAAGAGGCAAATGTGTAGCCAGGAAAACTACCCGCATACACACACACACACACACACACGCACACGCACACGCACACAAATGAAGGCAAACTATAAAGTGGTAAGTAGGACCTGATTTTTTATAGATATGCTTTTTTTGTAGAAACTTTAATTTTAATTATTGTTGATTTGTTGTCTTTTTAGGAGCAACCTGACAATCATAACCACTGCTGGTTTGGGCTTCATCTGTTTTAGTTGATATATACTGCACTTTTGCTTCTTATAGCATCCAAACTTGAAATATAAATTTTGATTCAGAAAAGCTCAAGGGATTTACTTAAATCAAACTGAATTAAATTGAAATCCCTGACACCCTAAGAGTCAATGCTTTAATACAATTTAAGTCTGTCATAATTAATTTATCTTGCTTCACATTTAATTTTTTTTCCTGTTATTTTAAGAAAACATACACACTATTGCCCAATCCAAACCTCATGAAGGGCTGGTTCATGCGTCCCGGGAACGGGAGAGGAAGCGAGCATGGAGAATCGATGGGCATGGAGGCATCAGTGGATAACGTTGTTGTTTTTTTTCCACATAAACTATGTAAAATGTTGTGAGATGATCAAAAAGTGACCTTAGTGGATTTTTATTATGTATTTTTTCTTTCCAAACTATCAAATTAACATTTTCCCATTTTCTTCAGATTTATTCTAGTTCAACCATGCTCTGACTATGCCAGGTAACAGAGGGCTGCTGCTTCAATTGCCAGGTTTGCTAATGCTCATAAAACAAATATTAGATTCCAAATTTCTTATTGCCTTCTGAGTTGTCATGGTTATCAAATGACACCTTCTCTAAATTCTCTCTCACTTTAACTCTTTTCCATGCTTTGTATAAACAGGCTGCTTGAAAATCAAGAAGAAAAAAAAAAAGAAACATCAAGTTTGGGTGCTATAAGAAGCATGAAACACAGAAGGAAAGAAATATTTTGTTAACCACAAATTGAAAGTGGAAAGATTTTATCCAGAAGCATTAAATGTCATTAAACATAAGAAGTCTAAAAAATACCTGCTTTATATAATGGTTCTCTGAACAGGCTCTTGGTAACTTGCAGCCTGCTAAGTGAGTGACTTTCGCATTGTGGTTAGAGCTTTTCTGCAACAACTCCCACCCCCCCCCTCCCTCCCCCAACAACCACCAGTGAAACAGGCAGCAAAGACGCTGGATCATTCTAAAGTAAATATAAGGGATATTTTTTTGGATACAGGCACCTTTAAAAATAGAAAGGCAAGAAGATTCATAAACAGAGGCTTTGAAAATGTACAATACTTTTGTCTTACAAAAACATCTGTTGCTCAGATGAGTATTTGGAACACTGAGCGCTTCAGATTACCCCTCAGAAGGTGTGTTGGGTGGTGACTCTCTGTAGACTTGGCCCCAGGGGAGGTCAACCAGACTCTCGGCCTGTTGGCTCAGCAATTTCCCAGTGGTCAGCCAGTCTTGCCATAATCATATGCTGGCGCCCCAAGCCTGTTTCTTAACTGTACTCTGTACCTTCTAATGAAAGCATCCCAAAATATCCCCAACCGCCCAAATTCTGGGGCAGCCATGACCTCAGACTGGACTACTGGACACAGTACGTTTGCTCAGACAGAATGGCTGATAAAAATCTCCCTACCTTGGTGACTGAAATACTCATTCTCCTTGCTAGTTCTTGTCACGTCACAGCTTATGAATATTTGCATGAATTCCAGGATCTTTGACTACTACCTGATCAGAAACCTCTAACCCAATGCATGACACTACAATCTCATGTAACTTGGGGCTTTTACAATTAAAAAAAGAAAAAAATAGGGGTCCAAAGTAATTATAAAATAACTTTTTGCGCTTAAAGCAATATGTAAAGGGCAACAAAAAGTAACATGTGCAAATCAAAAGAGATAATTAACTTGAATGTTATCTGCAAATTGTAGTTTATCTCCTATACAAAATGGGAAATGATTTCACAGTGGATCTACACTCAAGTGGCTGTGGATGAGGATGTACTATCTCGGACTACATTACCATCTTTTAGGGAAGATTTCAGCTTGAAGGATAATAAAACAAATGAGGATATGCCACTTCTTATGACAAGTTCAAATGGAACAGCAAGCAAGTAACAGCAGGTCTAAATTCAACAGGTGTTCTTTGGGCACCTCATCTTGTCCAGCCTTTGTGTGACCAAGTAACTAAGCGTCTTGTTCAGTGTGGCTTGAACAGAAAAAAAAATTTAGTTTTACGACCTGTTAAGGAAATAAGCAAAAGATAAAACTTAGGGGAAAAAATGATCTCTATTGTTATTTTGCCCTATTTTATATGCATTCTGAAAGCTTTGAAGCCTCTTCAAAATAATGCTCATAGATATCCAGCATAATTCATACAACCTGATTCTTAAAAGTGCCTTCTTTACTTTGATAGTATCAGTTAGAGCACACATTTGAACTAGCCTCCCAGTATTAATGCTTTTATTTTCTTATTTCAAGAAAAAAAAATTTACTTGTAAAAAAGGAGTAACACAAAACATACCAGCATGGTTTTGTTAAAAATACAAAGCATTATCGTTTATATGATAGTGACTTTCTCCCTACAAGTATGCTTTGTAAACGTGATTGAATGAGATGGAAAAAAATCTTTTATTATCTCAGCTCTCAAAAGCTTTACTGTTTAAGCTACACTTGGTCCTAGGTATAGAAGAATTAAAACCCATCAGGATGTTGTAGAGCAAGCAACTAACAGGCACTAATAAGGATCCTTGCGTGCATTTAAGTACAGGTTGGCAAAAATAATTCCTGTATTATTTATTTAAAAATATAATTCTGAAGGCCCAAAGTCTGATGTAGTATTTCTATTACTAACCCATTTCCTTATAAAATTCACATTATTTCCTATCTATGCACTGTACTTTGCTGTGAATCAATAACATTTCCTAAATGTATGCCGACATATTTATACACAGTATTCAAATATATGTGTATAAATGCCGATACTTTTCTCATTGTAGATGTCTTTATACATATGACAATAATTATAGTGCACTTCTCACAACTAGGAAAAAAGCACAAATTCACTGTAACCTAGGAACTCCGTGGGGTTTTGGCTACTTTTATTTTTCTTTCTCCACTGGGGTGGGACAAATCTGGTGGAGTCACAAGCAGTGTTGAAAACAAGTGAAAGTCAATTTTACCTTGCTAATTTTTCATATGCTTTTTTTCTTTAACTGCAGAGCTTTCTTTTTTCTCTTTTTCTTTTCAGAATCACTTAAAAAATTTTTTTTGCAATCTATTTTTTCCCCTAGAAAGTAACCCCTTGTGTCCTACCTTAAGCTCCTCACTGAATGATCTCTTTTTCTTCTAATTATATTTCTTCACCTTGGGAGGGACTCACACTGCTTCAGGATAAGCAACCCAGAAGAGCCTAAGGTCAGGTGTGCCCTAGAATCTAACTCTAGAAATTACAATCACGAATATGAGCAAGAGAGGGGAAAAAAGAGGCAGAATAGGGAATTTGTAATGATATTGAGGCTCATTCTGAGGAATAATTAACCGAACAGCATCCTATGTTACATCACTTGCTTGAAATCTCAGAGGACAGACTAAAGAATTTAGGAAACTGATCTGAATTGGCTTCCTAAAGCCATGAGGTTAACAAATTAGTTGTACTAATGATCAAGCCTCCGAGTTTTATTTCCCAAGTATTTAATGCTCCAGGGTCCAAAAAAATAGAATTTTATTCACAAACCAGCAGAACACACAGAGTAACAATGGCATCTCACACATTAAGGGTACTGAGATTTAAAACATCTATAGAAGAAGAAACAGACTTAATCTGATAGGAGGATTTCGTTCCTCTTAAAAATGGGGTTCAATGAGGGAATTAATGGGGGGCAGACAGAGAGAAGATTTCTAAGATAATCCTTGAGGTAAAAGGGAAAAGTATCGGGACATTTGTGAAATGCAAACTCTTCAGGTAGAGGAATTGTAGGTAGAAAAGGGAGAAACATTAGCAGAGCTTTTAAACCAGATCTTCAGCTGGGCTTTTGTTTAACACATATGCAAATGTGTGCACTGCTTCATTTGAATATTTATTTACTGCATTTGTGAAGGAAATTGGGGGATTATAGCCTCTTCCCAGCTGTGTTTTAGTTAATGACTGGTCAGCCTATTAGCCTGCTCCACTAAACGGATTCTCTGCACAAGCAACACCTTTTTTTACCCTGACTAGAAATTCTTCACATAAACAACAGTGGGGAAAACAGCAAACCAAATCCAGGGAGTTTTACACCAAAAAAGAAAATATTCCCCCAGAATCATTAGAAATAATAAATTTATTTGACAATGGTGACTTTTGCATTTTTATAATAAACAAAGCAAACGTGTTCTAAGATGTTGTAGATGGGAAAGGGGAGTTAGCTAATCAGAATTTCTCTTTCCTTGAGGATGAATTCAGGTTACTGTTCTAAATGGTTTTTCTTTGCCTTCCCTGGTACTTGTGCACTTATTGTCCCCTATGAACACAAGCACACACATCATTGAAAATGTCATGAATTACTTGGGCAATTATTAACATTTGACAAATTCATTGGAATGTGAATTTCACAATTTCCCCCATCTCCTTACTGCCAAAAAAACACAGAAGGAGAAAGAGTAAATAACATTTCTCTAGCAACTAAACTCAGTGTACTGTCACTGCTTAAACCAACTTATTTAGAGGCATCAGAACTAGTTATGAGATTAAAGACCTATCAAGACCACATCATGTGTAAGGATTAATGGTGAGCAAATCTTTAGGTTAAAAAGCTCTATTGTAACCTAAGTCTAGTGTTCTATCATGTATTGATGGTTATGAAGAAAAGTAGCATCTATTTTCTGATAAGTTTAAATGTGTCAATCAATAGAAGAAAATTTATCTTATTCTCCAAATGTCTGTCTTCTTTATATCTTTTCAAATTTTATTCACCCTAGATCCACCCATCCATGTGAGAACATACACTAATTCTAATACAGTCAAAATTAATCCATGGAAATGCAAGAGCCAAATTCTTACCATCAAAATTCTACATTTTTCTGTCTGGATCTAAGAAAAGCCTGAACTTTGATTTTATTAGTGAGATGATCTTTATACATCAAATTTATAAAATACTTATTTGTCTAAAGTATTAACACTTAAGAGGATTTGTGTAAACAACTTGTTTCTGCTTGTTTGTATATGTATAGAGTATTCCTGCAAAAAAAGAGACAACCATGGGCGACCTAAGAGCCATGTGGGCATGAAGAACTATCCCTGGAGCAGAATTATCACTTCTCATAGTTGGTAAAGTGAGTATCATACATCAGATTGGCAATTCAAATATTTACAGAACAAAAGCAAATAATAAAGGAAGATGTGCTGTCAGATCTCCAGATATACAGAGAAGTAACAGTTAGGTTGATGAAAGAATAGTACACGAATAAATATTCTACCTAAGAAAACTGATTTAGATACTTCATTGCTAAGATCATAGTAGTGCTGCCCATTTTACGTAAAACCATTTAAAAGAGCATAAAGAAGTTTCAGGCACACATGTCATGCCATCCTTCTACATCAGAAGTGAAGGGTGTGCACTTCTCGATGGCATCATTTTTCTGCCTTCATACATGAGTTTCTAAACCATCTCATAAGCTTGTCAGGCATATTTCTTGTTCATTCCTTCTGTGGGGCAGAGGCAGACAGATTGCTGGATCAGATAGTGCAATACGCTGTATACTGCATTTGAAATGTGCCTTTTTTTAAAGCAGCAGATTTATTGATTTTCTTAAGTAGAAAATATGCACCCGGACATTAGACAAACACAGACTAAACACAGACTGAGGAAAAGCTGATAATTTGATTAAACTGACTGAGCTTTTGTTGTCTGTGTTTGGGGAATTTCCAATAATGTGCAAGTGCCAAGCGCCCCTCTTCTTCTGAATTTAACAAATGTAATCCCTAAGCACAATAAATGTTACAATTATACTGTATTTGGAGAATTGTTTTTCTTTAAAAAAATATTTTCATGAGCCCATATATTGCTTAGGTTGAAAGGAAAGTAGGGTGAAAAGCTTGCCTTGCTGAAAACACAGGACTTTACTCAGAAAGGGGTATTAGCTAAGCAAAAAGCATTCATTCTAAGGAAATATTTTCTTTCTATCTACCTACCCACCTATCAAGATTACTGAGGTATAATTGATTAGATGTAATATACTCAATTTGGGGGTCAAATTGGGTTCAATATTTGAGGTTTATAATGCTTCACAGTGTCATTTCACATGTCTTAGAGAACAGTTTGGTTGTCTCAAAATGTCGAAAAGTTCTGGTTATTTAATTTAACCTTGTGAATACCTGCAATGAACTTCCTGGCAGGAGGGTGTGTTTGTGTGTGTGTGTGTGTGTGTTTGTCTAACTGGGATGAGGGAATAATAGCTCAAATTATGTGAGGATTACTGACTTTCATGAATTAGTTGAACCAGACCTTGTGAACTTGAACACTATACACCTCTGAACTGTCCTTATACCATTTTGGTCATGTAGACGATGATACTGAAAAAATCGAATTCCCTAATCTTCTGCAAGGACCATGCTATAAAATAACCATTTCTGGCTGCTTAACCATGAAGACTTTCACCTTTATTATTTTCTATGCCTATACTTACTAGGTTTTTAAGCATTCATGTTGCTCCTCACCTTCTATTAACCATTCCTTTCAATGATATTTTGTTCCTTCTTTTCCACGAGCTGAATCCTCAGAATTTTATGTGTTGTTATAATGACATTTCCCCTCCTGTTAGTTTTTGCCCACTCCAGTTCATCTTGGATATTTTTTCTACAACTCTGAACTCCAGCTAATTTAGCTAATACGTTTGAATACGTTTGAGTACAACTCTTCGCAAGTCTGTTGTGCTTCTATTTCAACTCTGGGTTCTTTTCTTCGGCCTGTGCCATATATATATATGTATATATATGTGTATATATATATATATGTATATATATGTATATATATATGTGTGTATATATGTATATGTATATATATATGTATATATATGTATATATATATGTATATGTATATATATGTATATATATATGTGTATATATATACACACATATATGTACATACATATACATACAAATACATATATACATACATATACATATGTGTGTATATATATACACACACACACATATATATATGTATACACACACACATATATGTATGTGTGTGTGTGTGTGTGTCTTCCTAAGCATAGGCTTAGATCCCAAATAGGTAATCATTATGGGTAAGCAGGTATAATCATAACCTAGAAGGTCACCATTTAGCAACTTCTCATCACTGATGGGACAAACTATTAGCAAGATCACCTCAGTTTTGTCTTTAGTTGTTTATTAAAATGAATTTCAATTACAGACTCTACTGTTCTTTTTAAATTTCCTTTAAGTCAAGGAAATTTATGTACAAATTAAAGTAACACTGAAATTTAAAATCATTTTACCTTCCTTGTATTAATATAGGAATTTATTTAATGATTCATCTCAGCTGGACTGAGCAGGTTTAAACAGAGGCATATAGGAGATAGGTTTAAAGATAATTTAAATCTATCTTTTTTCTGGCTTGCCTCTCTGCCTTTTTCAAGCATATGACAAAGATAATTTCCACTAACTTTTTTTTTTTTATCCTGCATGAACTCATAAGGGAAAATAGCATCGTAAAAAAATTGCAGGGGTGCCTGGGTGGTTCATTTGGTTAAGCATCCGACTCCAACTCAGGTCATGATTTCACAGTTCAGAGGTTCGAGCCCCGAGTCAGGTTTTATACTGACAGCTCTGAGCCTGCTTCAGATTCTGTCTCTCTCTCATTCTCAAAAATAAACCAATAAACATTTTTTTTAAACTACAGTTTCTGGAGGACATTTTATAGTTGTGTGAAGCTTATCCCATTAACTTCCAAAGGCAATTGAAACATATTCCATCTCATTCCATCATTTATAATTTTAGCATTTAGAGACTGTGTGTGTGTATATATATAAATTTAATTATGTAAAAATATATAAATATAAATTATATACTAAATAATATATAAATTATATAATAAATAATTTGGGGATGCTAAGAACTAAATCATATGTAACAAAATAATTATGGCTCATTTTAATCTGACATACATTTTCCCGCTCTTTTAATCTGCTCTTTTAAAAAGGACCGGTGAGGGGAAGAAGGTATTTTCACTATTAAATACAACAATCAGCTGCTCAGTATTAAGGCGATAATTTTCTTTAGAGAAGTCAGCCGATGAGGTCCAATGACTAGAAGTCAGGAAACCCTGGGGTGCCTGGATGGCTCAGTTGGTTGAGCGTCAGACTTGGGGTCAGGTCATGATCTCACAGTTTGTGAGTTCAAGCCCCAGGTCAGGCTCTGGGCTGACAGCTCGGAGCCTGGAGACTGCTTCAGATTCTGTGTCTCCCTCTCTCTCTCTGCCCTCTGCCCCTGCTCACGCTCTCTCTCAAAAAATAAACAAACAAACACTGGGGCCCTTGGGTGGCTCAGCTGATTAAGTCTCCGACTTCACCTCAGGCCATGATCTCATGGTTCATGAATTCAAGAACCTTGTCAGGCTCTGTGCTGACAGCTCAGAGCCTGGAGCCTCCTTCAGATTCTCTGTCTCCCTCTCTCTCTGCCCTCCCCCACTCACACTTTTTCTCTCTCTCAAAAATAAACATTAAAAAAATTTTAAAAATGAACATTAAAAAATTTTTAAGAAACCAGGAAACCTATATTCATCTTGTAATTCTGTCTTGAGCAACTTACTTACCTTTTCTCAGTCTCTGTTTCCTCATATGCAAAATCACAGTTAGAATAAATATCCCTCACCCCTAAAGAATTTAAAGGTATTTACCATTTAATATATAAGTTCTGTGGATTTTTATTTTCTCTTTGTGAAAACATTTTTTGGCAATGATGAGAATCTTTGTAATCAGGGCTTCACTACATTTTCGGGTGTCTAGTAAGTGAATCAAACTTCTACAACCCACACTTCATGAAACCCTAATTCAAATCAAGAAAAGTGCCGTGGGTGGTGTAGGTGAGCGCTCACAGCACACAGGAAGCTTTACCGGAAGGTATCAACTGAAAGGAAACACACATGGAAATATCCTGTCACCCATACTGAAACCTTGTGCAGCCAAGTGAGGCCCTTTATGGAATCTCCCAAGCATGGCCACCCACAGGTGCCGTCACATCAGCCAGCTTTTCTTATCTCTTTAAAAAAATTTACTAAATACAGACTTCTATGATGTGTGTTTTGCTGAGGATCCGTCATCCATATATCTTCAAATGATGACTTGTTTTACAAGGTTTTAATGCATTTTTTAACCAAAAGCTTTCTACAGTACTTAAACTTTCTTGAACTTCAGTGGAATTCATGGAAAAGAAAGACTTTGTAATCTCTATTAAGGAAATTAGTTTTGAGTATAATGATGTTATTTCCCATCTTTAAATAGAAAAAAAAACCTGGCCTTATATAAAGTTTATTAAATTATTTTTTAAAGTAGCAGAAAGCATTTATTCTATTAATATAATCTTATCTCTCACCAAAAATAATTATTAAATATAGGCTTTTTAATTTGTATTGTTTTCATGGAATGAACTATACACTTTGGATATATTATGACATTTAGTAACTGGACTATAATTCCACTACAGATTAAATATGACCAAATTTTATCCACATTCTATTTTTAAAAGCTATTTCTCTATTCAAAATGTTATTCCTGATGCAGGTACATACAGACATGCAAACAAAACTACAGTTACCCATTTTACATGCAAACATGGAGGTTTTTAAAAAACAGAAGGATGTAACAGCCCATATCATGTCATGCTACCAACCAAATGTATTAAAAAAACTAAAGGCTTCTTCCTGTAACCATTAACAATATTGTAATTGTTTTAAATGGTCACATAAAAAATGACACCTAGTGATAAAAAATGAGAATTTTTCTTAGTACTGTAATCATTCTATTTTGTATTTATTCAAAAGATATTTATCAAGACTTCGTCTGCATTATTTGTACAGATATTTATGAAGCCATGCAATTTGATTTTGTGGTGAGAAGGAGAACGATATAAACAAGATCTGATTCTAGACACAAACATATTGTTAATATATCAGATGAGATAAGGGGGGGTAGAAATTACTATAGCCCTATTGAATCTTACTATTGAATCTGGTAAGGCATTTACGTTTAAAAACACGTGCACACATGCATGTGACTATGAGACATTTGGTAAGTAGCAACAGGGAAAATTTCAACTGAGATTGACATGTGGGTTGCCCCTTGAAGGAAAGAACAGGTCAACATGTTGGAAAAGTGGGGAAGCCTCTTGACCACAGGAAGGTAGAAGCATCACCAAGATGTTTTTAACCGAATTCATTCAACAGTGGTCAATTTTGATTTAGTTGTAATAGTGCAGGGTGATTGAAGGGGAATTCTAGGTAGTGCATCATAAAAATGAGGTATAGCCTAATTTGTAGAAGGCCTTGAAAGTCAAGGTAATGATGCCTCAGGGTTTGATAGGCAATGAGGACTCATTAATGAGAATAAAGGTAAAAAAGAAAAGGAGCGGCTTACAGTGATGAATTTGGCAACCAGACAGAATAAGCAAGAGAAGATGATCAGAAAGGCAATGTAAAATAAGAGTCTAAACAAAATAATGAAAATAAAAATGAAACGAAAGTATTGAGTGCAAGAGAAATTCCAAGAGAATCAGAAATGTTGATGACCAATAGGTACATGTGAATTGGGAAGAATGGAGGGACAGTGAAGAGGTCTGAGTTTAGATTATTGGCTAAGAGATAAAACTACTAACACAAAATATGGGGATGGCTACAAAAGAGGACAAATAATGGTGAAATCAGCTACACACACACTGTCTAGGACATATCCAAATGGTAACTTGAAAAGTAAGTCAACTGCATCAGTGTGATTATGATGCAGGATAGCAGGTCAAACCTCAACTTTTTAAAACACTGAATAAGTAGTTTCAAGTGTTAAATGAAATGAAATGAAATGCCAGATCATGAATCAGCTTAGAGGGCTGTAAAAACAATTGTTTTAGTTATTTCACTGTTCAGTTACCAATCAGCAACTTCATGCCTCCTTCCTCCCTGCCCCATAAGCTCACATACCCCCTTTTCAGGCCTGATCCTAGGAGAGGATCTTAAGGTCTGGAGCTGCAAAATTAGAATACAGAAAAAGAAGTGGATGTCATATTCACAAAGGTAAAAATAAAACTTTTGGAAGTGGATGGTGTCACTAAAAACAGAGGGAATAGGGAGGAAAGGGAAATGGTCTTAAGGGAAGTGCTTAGAATTAGGTTTGCAGAGGAAGTGGAAAAAAATGAGAGGAGGCCCAGTAAAAGGCACTGGAGGAGAATCTGGGGAGAAAGGGTCAGGAAAGCTGAGTTTCCTGGAAAGCAGAAAGGCGAAATGGTCAAGAAATCTGAAATGTTGCTGGGAGATTAATGCAGAGATTTCTGAGGAAAAGAGATGGAACCAAAGAGATGATATCACAAAAAGGTTAAATCAAAGCAAGATTTTCAGAGTTACTAAACAGGAGACTCAGAGACCATATTGACTAAAGGTAAGTGGGGAAAGGTGAGCACTAGGTGGGGAGGAGATGGGTGGATAGGAGAGGTTAAAGTTGCCTAAGAAAGATTAAAAAAAAAAAAACAGTAGAGAGAAAAGGTCAGAATTTGTGTCAGACTGCTAATTGTGCATAACACTTAATTGGAGTAGTCTGGAGGGACTTCTTTTGGGAATAAAGGAGATTTTGATTAAACTAATGTAATGTATAGAGCTAATCAAACTCAAGTCTACAGTTGTAATGTCAAAATGTCTTATAGCATAGAATCTTGGTGATCAATGTTTATTCGTTGTACTGAAAACCTTTCCAACAAGCTGATTAAATCAGGTCTCAAAGTTTCAAACAAGTCTGCCATGGACCGAACTGGGTACCATCACTCCTCACCCCCCCATTCATATTTTGAAGCCCTAAGTCCAAGGTGATGGCATTTGAAGATGGAGCCTCTGAGAGGTATTGAGATAATTATGTTTAAATTAGGTCCTGAGGGTCATAAGGGTAGTGCCTTCGTGATGGTATTAGTGCCCTTCTAAGAAGAGACACCAGAGTCTGAATCTCTCTTCTGCACCATGAGAAGGCACTGAGAGAAGGTGACCATGTGTGAGTCAAGAAGAGAGCTCTCACCTGAAACTGATCAAGCTGGCACCCAGATCTCAGATTTCTAGCCTCCAGAAATGTGGGAAAATAAATTTCTTGTTTAAGCTACCCAGTCTATGGCATTTTGTTATGGCAGCCTGAATTAATTATGACACAGTGGTTTTTATCCCTAATTTGGGGTATTAATAGTATAATATTTAATTTCAGTCTAAGAATATGGAACTTTATGAAACAAAATGGAATCCTCTTATTCACAAAGTTTGAATATAAATTTAGTAATGGAAAAACAAAAAAATGAAAGAAGAAACGAAGAAAGGAAGGAGCAAAGAAATAGTCATTTGGAAAATGTTTAAACATCTTGCAAATGTCTTCAAGTAGAATAGCTAAGAACAGTAACTACTGAATTCTATCTTTTACTGTATTCCTAGTGCCTTCTCTAGTTATCTCATTTAATCCTCACAAGAATCTGTTTAGGTAGGCAAAACACTAGAGCTACCCACCTTTCATAAGGAAAAAAAAATGCCCAGGGAACTAAAAAAAAACCTTGCCCAATATTACCCATATTCCAGTAAAGGAGCTAGGATCATGCCTCTCCATTATCCATATGCTTTGAAGATTTACTTCAATAAAAAATGATTCTAATTTTCTTACTTTTATATCAAGCTACACTCACAAAAAATATTCCATGTTAACATTTACTTACTACCTTTCTGTCTCAAAATGGAGATAGTGAAGCAGCAGGGATAGAGACTAATGCAAACATGAAATGTATAGGACAAAGTTTAGATTTTACATTTTCAAAGCTATGTTCATTGCAGCATTATTCACAATAGCCAACATATGGAAACAACTTAAATGTCCTTCAACAGATGAATGGATATATATGATATCTACTTATCCACCTCCTTTCCTCCCTCCCTCTCTCCCTCCACACAATGGAATTTTATTCGTTCCTAAAAAAGAAGAAAAGTCTGTCATTTGCAACATGGATGGAGCTGGAGGACACGATGCTAAATGAATTAAGCAAGACACAGAAATATAAATACTGTATGACTTCACTTATGTGTGGAATCAAAAATTGTCAAACTCATACATGCAGACAGTAGGATGGTGATTGCCCGGGGCTGTGGGAAACAGAAATGGGGAGATACTGGTGAAAGGAAACAAAGTTTCAATTACGAAAGATGAGAAAGTTCTGGAGATCTAATAAAGCATGGTGATGGTAGTTAATACTACAGATGTACTTGAAATTTTCCAAGAAGATAGATCTTAAATCTCACCACACTCACACAAGAGGTGACAGATATATTGGTTGGTTTGGGGTGATCATTTCACAAGGTAAACATTTATCAAAACATCAAGTTGTATGCCTTAAAATATACAGTTTGTATATGTCCATAACCCAATAAGTCTGTTAAAAATTGTTTTCCAAACTGTCCATTGTTTATTAAACTGTACTTATTTTTTTAACCCACACAAAAGTTCAGCAAAGAGCTAGTTTCTTGGTCAATCCAAGTGAAAATGAAGAACTCTTAACCTTAAGAATGTCTCTTCTTTCTTAATTGCAAGTTTTTAAAAAGCTGTCTATCCCCAATTAGTTGTAACTTTCAAACTTGGATTTTTAAAAAGAAAAGGGAAATACAATAATCTTCTAAGTGTAAATCTACAGTTTAGATGCACTGTCATGTCACAGAGCAAGTAAGAAACTCCTACTCTATCTAGGCCAGGCAGTTTTACACTTAGTTGTTTTTAATAATGAAAGATAATTCAACCCCCCCCCCCCTCCTCTCTTGGCTAAAGCAGTGCTTGAGCTAGGTGGCCTGTGCCTTATTTAGACCAGCACATCATGTGATTATAGGATCCTGACAGATTTCCTGGGGCCCAGGGTTGTGGAGGCAAGTAAAATTTTACTAGGTGGCCTTTGGGGGAATCTATGGTTTTATACTTTTCTAGTAGTTGAAGAGCAATAGGCAGTGACTTGATCTTGCTAAAGACCTTGCCCAGTGGTCTGTTAGCATGAGGGTTTGTCTAGGGAAGAACCACCAGCAGGCATTCATGTGGTATATCAAGATCATCCCTATGACTGTCACTGAGGAAGCAGCATTTAAACTCTTAAAATATCTCGTGCGAAACTAAAAGGAAATCGTACCAAGTATGGCTTCTGGGAGCGAGGTACACAGCTGCTAAAGACAGGAAATTTAAATTAAAGCTGCTTCCCCCCCAACCCCCCAATTAGATTCCTTTTTATATATTTTTTCAGGTCCCATGATAATATAAGATGAATGCAGAGCACCAGAGAGATTTCTGAATTTTTCTATTTTCTAAGCAGTCTAATCCAGCGCACCTCAAATTTTCCATTGGTGGTTGATCTGACGATGTAAGAAGGAATAGGTTGGTGGTTTGAAGAAAAAAGAAGGGGAGCCAGAAAACTTCCAACTGCTTACAATTTACAGTTGGCCAAGCAGTAAACATAACTTATAGACCTGCTAGCCTCCTTACCCTGGCCATTTTTATCTTCCTTTCTCCATGAGCTGCTCAAAGCCATACCCCAAAGTACTCTGACACAAAACCATTGGAGGGTGTGGTCTCTGCTTGTACTGGGCAATGAATAGGGAAGCTATTTATTTCTGGGGCATCTCTGTTCAGTGACTCATGTTTGGACTGGAAAATTGGCCACAGCTTTCTAGCAGCTCTTTCTTGCCAGCTAACCTGGCATTCTACCCAGTGCTTCCACTGCCCCTCCCCCTTTCTCCTTGCCCAGTCTGCTTTTATATTCCTAGAGCCCCCACTTAATAATAGTCATTGTTCCACGTTAACCTTGAGGATCTGGGAGGAAGGACAGTGAAGGGCGTAGCTGTATGCTATAATGAGCATTTGGCGCTATAGCAGGTGGAAAAGGCTTTGGGGATCTGGGCAGATTAGGAGGAGAGGGGGCTCTAGCAGATGTTGAAGCAAGATGATGTATTGCTGCTCACTCTGGGATTCAGACAATACCAGTGCAAAAGTGGAACAGGGAAAAGGGGGAAAAATTGATCCGTTTTGATACAAACTGGGCTAGAAACCAGACACACTTGAAAGTGAGCTTTTAAAGAAGACAAATTTGTTTCCAGGCACTGGGTTTTTCGTTTGTCCATTTTTTCCCCCTAACAGCAGATCAATTGCCAAATTGTTCTTTTAATTTGAATGTTAACTACATCCAAGGCTTGACTTATTTTCCATTAGCTGAAGGCTCTTATTAATCTGACTTCTTTGTAGTAAAAGAAAAATAGAAATAGATGTATCAAAAATTCCATTTTCCTCTGTTTTCAGAACTGAGAAGCCATAAAAAGCAGAGGTGAATGACATTTAATTAATATTGGTTTTACCATTTGAAGAAATATATATTTAATGATATTCTTTTGCTTTGTACTAGGCTATTGAATAATTTAAAAAGTTTTTAAAAACAAATGTTCTATTCACTTTACAAAGAAGAATAAGAATGAAATTTAATCTTAGTTTTTTGCTAACTATTCCCAGTTCTAATTTCTAATATGTATTTCAATGTGTTTTGTGAAATTCTAGAAAGAGACATAAAGATAAATTACCTACTGCACTATATGTTTTGCATAATTATTCATATATATTTGCACATACACATACACCCACACACATATGTATACACATATATACACATACATGTATATAAGCATATAACATATTCTGAATGTGGATGGACAGATGGTACACAAGAGCTAATCAAATGTAACAACAACAATAAGAACAAATCATGATCCTCAAATGTTGACAGCACTGGTGAAGACAGTTATAGCCAAATGTATTTTAAGGAATATTATATACAGAGAGTTGAAATGGTAAAAATTATTTCTAGAAGTTTTAGCTCTTGCCTTTTCCCCAGTACACAATACATGTATTCTATTAAATCAGTTTGGGTAAAAAGGGGACTAAAACCTGTCTAGATTTCACTCAAGTCAAGGATGACAATAAGAATCTAGAAATTATAACCTCTAAACTGTGTCTACTTAGGCTGCATTGTTTATGACTTGATTGATTTAGGGGCCATCTATATGACTGGAAAACTATCATATGGAAAGCAAAGAAAAAATTATGAGAAGACATTATCAGAATGTTATATTCGTCAAGGTTCTCCAGAGAAACAGAGCCAAGAGATCATTTGCTTGTTTATTATAGCAATTGGCTCACTGATTTTGGAAACCAAGAATTGCCTTGATCTTCCCAGTGAAAGCTCAAGAACCAGGACAGCCAGTGGTATAATTCAGTCTGAGCTGGAAGGCCTGAGAACCATGTTCCAAAAAGAGCATCTGAGAAGGAATAGCCAGAGAGTGAGTAGTCCCAAAGACCAAGCAAGAAGTGTCAAATCTCCTCTGACTCCAGCCTAGTTGTCATGTGGTGTCCTTCTTGCCATATCTTGCTGGTTTCAAGAGTCACTAAGGCCAGGCAAGATTCAAAAGATAAGGGAAAACGTTCTAAAACTTGATGAGGGGTGGCGAGGTCACACTGCAGAGGAGCATGTGGGATAGGACACTATGGTTGCAGCCATCTTTGGAAAATGCAATGTGCAACAAGTTTTTCTTACAACATATTACAGTCGGTTCTTGTATTTTTTAAGCCAGTTTTACTCTTCACAATTTCTGAAAATTAAAAAAAATGTGCATGTAAGTATAAAAAAATATAATTAAAAATATATAAATATCTGTAGATTTCCAAAGCACTGCTGATTGGTTGTAGTTATTACAGTGTATTTTCTTAAAATCTGATCAGTTTGAATCCATTTTTTCTACTCATTAGATGTGAACATTGGGAAATTTTATAAAACCCCCGGAGCCTCAATTTTTTTCATCTGAAAAATGAAAATATGAATATAATTCCATCTACAAAATGAAAATAATACATACTTTATACAATTACTAGGGTTAAGTGGTATATTACAACGAAACCAAACAACTTTCAGGATCTCAAAAATGTTTGTTGCCTCTATGGGTGTAGGCATTGTCTGTGACTATAGAAATAGGAATCAAGACATTTCTAAATTAATCTCAACAACTGTATTATATGATACGATTGTGATGAATGTTCTAAAGTAATAAAATGCTTTATTTTTTACTTAATAATAGTAAAATTTTGATGTTAATTTTTTCTAACATTTATTGAAGCCTCCAACACTAAGTAAAATGAATCTCCAAATCACGTGGTTCCTTGTATACAGACATCATTGTTACCTCCAGAGCTATTAAGTCAACATTCACCCACTCCTTGTGGTAAGGAGAAATTAAGCTATGTGAGAAAGATTAGGAGAGATTAAAATGATAGCGCCAACAGAGACAAGAAAAGTTCATTCACCTGTTCATTCATTCAACAAATACTCATCTGAGTGACTATTGTAATACAGATTCTATGGTAGACAGTTAAGATATGAAGATGATGATGACACCATCCCTGCCTTAGAGAAACTCTCCTTCCCTAAGGAAAAGTGACATATTAAGAGACATTTCTACATCGAAACTTAGGAGTAGTAATATGCATACATCTTTTTGGGTGGTAAAGGATTCCTGAAGGAGGGGATGCAGAAGTTTTGTCTCAAGGACAATTATGAATTAGCTTGATGAAATCAAGTAAGTGAGAGAACTGGGAAAACATATTCACAAAACTTCCCTTGAATGTTTATTCTGAACTTATACTATGTGGCTAAATAAACTTCACAGAGCATGTGGTGGAGGTTTTGCCCAATTCATCCTTGGAGGAGGAGTTTGTTGTCCAGATGCTGGGCATGCTACTGGAAGATAAACGTTAGCTGTGGGGGGGACCTTCAAGAAACTGCCTCATCTGGACAGAGCTGCCTCATCCAAGGCCACACCTTGTCTGAGAGGCTAACATCCCAAGATGTTTGGGTGCAAAGACTTGGCCATTGTGGAATCCACATGAGGCAACAATGAAGGGCCAGTTTAGCTCCAGAGCTTCCAGTGGGGTCAACCGAGGTTGACATGGAGCCTGTGATACAGCTGGAAGTTCTCCCTCTGCTCCCTTTCTCTCTCACAGGTGTTGATCCTAAGGGCCCTTCTCAGTAAATATCCTGCACCGCTGTCTCAGAGTCTATTTTCTGAGAAACACAACCTGTGACAGTATGATAAAGCAGAAAGAATTTTAAGGAATTGTGAATTTATCTTTGTCCATTTGATCCCTTTAATATGGGCATTTCTCCCACTTTATGTTTTTAACAGACTGCTCAAATATTAGTCACATCAGTCTGCGTTGTAAAAATAATTACTCAAATTTGGTTGAAAAATATTACTTAGAAAGCATAGCATAAAGCTGGGTTTTAGTCATGAATCTCTCATCCATTTATCATTTGATCATATTTTTGGATAACTGCTTGCCAAAGCTAAAAATTTTAATCAGAGCCATTTTTGAGTAGGAAAAGCAGAAAGGATGCCTTTGAAAGCAATAATTCCTTTTTTGTTTCTTTTTACTTTTATACAATTTAAAAATAGTCAACTGGATTTTTAAATTTTAAATTGATAAATAAAAATGCATTTGATACTCGCCAAGTTGACTCATATTTTATAGATGAAATTAGATTAATTAAGATACTACAAATTGCGTGAAGTTATTTATTTTACTCTTCTGTTGAATAGCAAATATTAGCTTTGGTTACACAATGATCATAAGAAATAATTATCTTGAGAGGTTTCACAATATCATTATGATAATTTGTTATATTGCATTTACATAACATTTTAAATTATTTTATAGTCTTAGAGCCCAATCTTGCCATGCATACTCACAAACAGGGTTTGTCTCTTGATGCATGTATGTACGTATTTTTTCTGAATACAGTGATTAAAAAAAAAAAACAGTGAAAAAAAACACAGCTCTTCCACTTTGCTCTCTTTACTTCAGCTAATATTGATGTGGCCCCCATATTTCCTCCATTCTTTGCTCCATTCCTTTCTATAAACCATGTGAAAGATAACAATAACAATGATACCAATAACAGTTAATATTTGTTGCACTGATACTATATGCTTGTCATCGTTCTAAATTCCTTCATGTACGTCAATTTATTTAATTCTCATAACAAAATTTTGGCTATTATTTTCCCTATGTTAAAGATGAGAGATGACCCTTACCTAGAATGGGACAGAACCACTGAAAGAATACTGTACATTATGATTGCTTTCACTTTAGGAATCAAATATAATTTCTTCCTGTTAATCAAATGAGAGGCATGGCCTATATGTTCATTAGGAGTGGTGGGGGAAAAAAACAGAGCATTAATGTAAGTGTATCAAACTCTTCTGAATATAATGCAAGGAATTCAGAAACAAAGAAACAGAAACGCAAGGAAACAGGTGGGTCTTTCTTTAGATATGTTTAATACGAAGTAAAGTTATAGATGTGTATGTTGGGGGGAAGGTTGCTGAAAAACAGGGAATTTACCAAATTGTCCAGTGTCTGTACGTGGGTGCTGGAAAATGTCATATTTTCTCTTCAAATTTCTGTATTTTCCAGTTTTCTATAATGAGTATGTCTTACTTATGTATTTGAAATATTAATATGGAGGAGTTTTAAATGCTAAAATTCTATTTTCATAAAAATCTACTATTATAACAAGTGTGCCTTGTCCCCTTACTTCCCAAGAGTAACTCACTTCTTTCACTGTACAATCATAGGGCTATGTGTGTGCTACATACACAGTGAGGAGGAATAACTGAACGAATCCTCCAAAATCATCTTTATCACATTCTGAATGTGGCAGGGAAGGTCAGGCCACGTATGCTCCCACATGCTTTCGCAGTTATGAATATTGTAATTGGGAAGTTAATGTGGCTAATATTACTAATTTACATAGGAGGGCCTCATTATAATGCCATCCTCATTCTTTGTGTTAGTATTTTCTGAAGCAATATGCACAGGGTGCGTGTGCCAGGCACACAGGGACTAGAGCATTGAGCAAGAGCAAAATGGTCCTAACCTGAATGAGGTATAGGCAGGGGCGGAGGACCCAACTTTGTTCCAGAATATCATTCAGATCACTTGACGTTTTATTATTATTTAAGGATGGTAAAATTTCATGTTATATTAAGTTTAATGTCATAACTGATTTTCTGGGAAGATATTGGTTAATAAATAGTAAGAATTCAAGTAATCAACTGATTTAAGCTTTGCTTAGCACACTACCGCTGACTTCACAAGCAAAGCCAAGTGCAGAAAGGAAGTTTTAGATACAGGTGGAGTTGATGATTCTTCTCATTTTGTGGAAAATATGAACAGCTAATTATTTACATATTGATAACTAGTAAAACCTCTCACTCTGGGGCACCTTGGTGGCTCAGTCAGTTAAGTGCCGGACTTCAGCTTAGGTCATGATCTCATGGTTCATGGGTTTGAGCCCCGCGCTGGGCTCTGTGCTGACAGCTCAGAGTCTGGAGCTTGCTTCAGATTCTGTGTCTTCCTCTCTCTCTGCCCCTCCCGTGCTCACAATCTGTCTCCCTGTCTCTGTCTCTGTTTAATAAACATCAAAAAAATTAAAAACAAAACAAAACCTCTCACTTTGCCCATTGTATATACTTCTGAGCTTGATGACAAAAACTTTATAGTAACTTTAAACTTTGAGTTTTTTGTTTTCTTGCAAAAAATGCTTCTGGTCTGTTATCACTTTTAAATGTCAAACTTTTAATGAATTTCATCTACGTATACCAATGGGCATAAAAGTCTACTCTGAAATATTTACCGTCATTTTGAATTTATTCAAAAGTCACTGTGAACAGTGTACATTTTTTTATACCTAAGGGGATGTTATTGGTGAGATGATCTCTTGTGTGTCAATACCTTGAGGATAGGGACTTTTTCAGGCTTGCCTCTAGCAAGTCCTAAGTGCCTGGGAACATATAATAAATATTTGATGATTAATATTTGATGGGAAGATGTTAGAATAAGAGGAAAAAACAGATTCTTAACCAAAGAAATTATACTTACTATGTTCTCATTTGTATACTATAAAAAACATTTTAGATAGCAATTAATTTTTATTAGTAGTACAAATAATTTTCTGTACCATATACATATGACTGAAAACTTAGAAATAAAAATTTGCACTATATATGTAGAGAAAGAATAAAATAATAAAATTTTCACTCTCTCATACAGAAATAACTACTATTTGACATCATTTACCTTGTATACTTTTACAGTGTTAAGGTTATCTAATAGATTCACTTTTGAATCTCACTTTTAACTAAATATTATATCCATTAGAATGTTCAATGACACTACCTGTATATGTCTTGAAAACATCTGAAAAACTACAATTATTTAGGTTATCTAAAATTTGGGGCTTTATTTATAGTTGCAATTTGCCATCATTTCTTGAGACTTTGCTATGTCAGTTACCATGTCCTTTTATAACAAATCTATAATGTTAGGTAAATTGTCTTCAATTTCAGATCAAAGATTTCAGTTACAAGAGTTTAAACATTTGTCTCAAGCTAAAATGCTACTTTATGGAGGAGGCAGGATTTAAAGACAGGTTTGATTTGACTCCCAAGCTCACCTGTTAACCACTTAGCTTTTTTGGACCCACATTAGATGTGCCATCTTGATGCATATCTTTGTGGTATGGCTTTGTGCACTTTTGGAAAATAGCCTTACCTATATTCTCAGAAATAGAATTAAGAGAGTCAAAGGCATGAACACTTTTTGAAGCTTTTAATATGTTTGTCCAAATTATTTTCCATATGTATTATAATCAAATTTACATTGCTATCAGAATTCAGGGGATCTTAGTCTTTATTTAATAGTTATTATATAGATAGGCCAAAATGTATTTTATGGATTTAATGTCCATGTTTTTATTTTAGATATAACAACCATCTTTTAATTTATTAACTAGATATTTGTGTTACTTCTTATGTGAATGCTCTGTTACACTGCTTAGCTTATCACTTAGGTATTAGTGTTAATCTTACTGATAAACTCTTGAGACATTTAGGATGTTATGCATGACTGACACGTTTTTGAACAAACTTTTACTTATCCATTCCTCAGTGTCACGGTTTGGGCGTTTTATACTTGGTCCTCACAATTATCTTTAGAGATGAGTCCAGTTATTATCCTGTTTGTAGAGATGAGGAAATCTGAGTACACAGAGAGAGTATTTTCCCCAGCTCATCAAGCTAGTTAAGTAAGGAAGTCAAACTCTGGCAGGCTGGTTCGAGGAATCATGCTTTTATACTTTGTATGTGTTATAAGTATTCCCCAAACTTCACATTTTCGATTTTATTATTACATACGTTAAAAATTAGGTTTCATATAATCAAATCCATTGATATATACCTTCTTTAGTAGGTATAGCAATTTTTTACAAATATATCCCAAGGAAATTAAACAACTATACAAAGTGCTTGGTAGGTATGTTTATCATGATATTGTTTAGAAGAGAAAAACAACTGGAAGCATCTTAAACGTTCAACAACTAAGAGGTGAACAAATATATTATGATACATTAATACACAGACCTAGCACTGCCATTAAAAATAATGGGGAATCTAGATCTGCTGACAGAATATGGTCATGGCATACTGGTAAATATAAAGGTAAATTTTGGAAATACGAACTATGTTTAAAAACATGTGAATTACATTTTTACCTAAACCTATTATTATATTAGTAACAATTTCTCTTGGCTGATTATCTCTTCTTTTAAACATCCTAAAATGAGAATGGATTACTGGTAGAAAAAAATAGCTTTTTCAGAAAAATCAAGGTCCTGACTCTTTCACCAACGCACATGGCTCCCTGGTTAAAAGCAATAAACACCCATATTTCCAGGGAAAAAAAAAGTCTTTACTTATCAAGAGTCCAAAGAAACATGCACTTGTTTGGGGGTTCATAGTCTTTCTGAAATATATACAAGAGATATTAAAAAAAGATATTTTTGCACCTCTTCATAGATCTTTTTATGAATTATAGGTTTCAAATACAAGCAATCCATTTGTAGGCAAGACTGGCCACATCCTCTTAGGAGTAGACATCTCTAAGAACCCTCTTAATAAACCATTAATCACTGGATACTTACACTAGATAAGAGGCGCACAGTAAATACAGGTTGACTATTGAACAAAGAGCCAACACTAGCACATTAACCAGAGTTCAAATTTAATCTCATTGAAGGTTAAATTCAGAAGCCTGTTCTTATTCTTAAAATAATTAGAAAACATGTATTTACGTGCACCAAAAGGTAAACTTTGAGGGTAGAGATTTTTATTGCTTGGTCACTGCTGTATCCTTGGCTCCTAGATCAGTACTTGATAAATATTGTTTTAAAAAATAAATTAACTATGTACCATATAAAATTTCCCATTTTTATAAAATAACCTATTTGTCCTAATAACTGACAAATGAGGTAAGTTTTATTGTCACCATGTCACAAATTATAAACTAAAGCTTAGAATTTAAGGAACTTGACCAAGGCTTCACAGTCGGTAAATGCTGGATCTGGGACTTGAAGCCACACGTCCAACTGTAAAGTTCATTTAGGAATGCTGTACATCCTCTCAGAACATACCACTCTGTGAGCTCTCTGAGGAAATAGAGATTACTGAACATTCTAGTCTATGGCTACTCAAGTATTCTTTCATTCATTTGTTGAGCAAATACTGATTCCCTAGCACACAACTGTTTAGACACTGGGATTGCAATGGTTTTTAAAAAAAAAAAAAAAAAAAGGCAGGGGAGGTCCCCTGTCACATAGTTCTTACACTCTACCACAGAAGGAAACAAAGAGCAAACGTGCCAACTAGGGAATAAATAAGATAATTTTAGAGATGGATATGTGATCTGAGGAAACTTTAAATAGGTCGATGAGGGATGGTGCTTCTTAGCAGGAGGGCCCCTCCACAGGAAGATTTAGGAAAGACTGTTACAGGCAAAGGATCAAATGGCAAGTTTAAAAGCCCTGAGTAATAAATAAATAAAGTCAGCACATTGGAGGATATAAAATGGCCAGTGTGCCTGGAACAGGGGAACCAGCGGGGGAAAATGAGAACTAGCTGGGAAGTACTGCTACCTCATTTTTATTTCTTTGGAATTTTAAAGTTACTATGAAATAGGTATGCAATTCAGGCAGAGTAAGCTAAATAATATAATATCCCATTAGACAACAATTACAAACTATTAATCCTTTTATCCAAAAATAGGTTATTTTAGCTTTCAACAATACTTTAAAAAAAATGAACAGAGAAAACTTTTTAAGAAAATGAACGCAGTATAAACTAGCATTATGAATGCAGTGAAAGATGAATTTAAAATAAATTACTAGGGATATTAGACTGGCTACAGAAAAGGTTGCTTAACACTGGCATTGGCTTTCAAGAGAAATCATGGAATCTCCCCTCTGGAGATGGTTTAAAATAGGATTAGATATATTCACTCAGTGCAGTCTTGCCTGAAAGCCTCTGCTGACCTCTCAAGGTCTTGCCAGTCCTGTGATTCTGTGATAAAATTAGACTCTTTCATTGGGCGAAAACAACACAGGGTTCACCATGCCAGCTGCAACCTGGAATAATTGGAAGGGACTGATTTTGGAGTAGTATACCTCCTACAGCTGAGACAAGATGCAATTAACAGATCCCCAAACCTCTCTTATTTCATGCTGCACTGAGTACTCCACTGGTTCACAGCCAATAATGGTTGGTATCAGTGATACAAGCAAAGTCAAGTGGTCTGATCCATGATTAAACAGTAGATGTCTTTATTAGCTGCTGACCTTGCTTTGAACAGCATGGCTTCAAGAACTGTGTACCTATTAGCTGATTCTTTGATCCTTGAAAATAGGAACCAGATGAATCCAATAATGCATTTTTATTTGGCCTCTTTTCTGCCATTCTCAAGATTAAATAACTCCAGTTTTGATGCCATGAGCCTTAACCTCATTAAATGACTCAGCTCAACTGTTTAGATACTTAATCATCAGCACTTATCCACTGTATTTTCTCATTTAACAATCTCTACGTTGAATATAATTTCAAGCAATTTTTTTTTTTTCTGTGACATTCTCATTTAGAAGTGACTGGGCACAGTGACTAGAGCACAACTTGATCGTGAGGCAGACCTGGGTTTAATGGCAGCTCTTTCCCACCCAAGATGCCTGAACCTGGAGAAGCTGTGGAACTACTCTGAGCCTTAATTTCTTTATGTGTGTATTAGGGCTAACATGAATGCATAGCTCACAGAATAGTATTGGGATTAAATGGAGATAACATAAAGTAGCTTTCTTCCCTCATCTTCTGCACAGTTCATCCCACCTCTGATGTACATTTAACATAAAACACTATCATATATGTAATTTTCTATGTTGACTTACTGTTCCCCTTTCACTTCCCACCTTTATCCTTTGCCAACACACACAAACACACATTCACACACACATCCAGAGGTAAGCCCCATGAGGACAGAGATCTTTTTTGGTTCATCCACAGTGCCGACAAAGATGCCGACAAAAAATGGTTTTGGGAAAATATCCATGGAGTAAATGAAAGCATGAAACAACTTGTATGGTGGTGTCAGGTATGTGATCAGCATTCCATAAAATGTTAGGTGACTTCTTTTTCTCGGAAATAATGGAAGGTTAACTACACCCAACAGTTCATTATCTGAAGCAGCCTTGGGCCAAGGACAGAGTGAAAGAAGCCTGGATAACAGACAAACACTCATTTCTGGCTTTGACAACGATAACATAACTTGGGGCAAATCACTTTATTGCTTTGAATTCCTCACATGCAAATTATTTCCACATAGGAGAAACTCTGAGATCTATGTTCTTATTACTATGGTCATTGAATATTGTGTGAATACAGATCATGTTCCTTAGTAAAAGTGACACAAAAGACCAAGGGAAATATGCAGTTAGGATGTCAGATGCTTTCAGAACCAGCTTCCCAATTTCCTGGCATCTCCAATTAACCTCACTGTAAAATGAGGATATGAGGAAACTGATGAAGGAATGGATGAGTATGTGAGCCCTTCCCAATGAACATCTATACTGCGACCCTATTTACTCAGTCCTATCCCGCAAAACAAGGGGACAGAAAATCCCTCAAGCTTGCATCAGTCAGAAGAACATAAGTACCCTGGTGTGAGTTTCTGGATCATATCTGCCCTACATGCCAAGATAGCTACATGTATGTGTTCCAGGAAAAGTGTTTCTTGAGTCTCTTTCATAGAATTGCCTTCACTTTTTCAGCTTACTTTCCTTACTTATCCATCACATTCCTAATGTACAGTCAGGTCTCATAAGCTGGATAGTGCAACATTGGGAAGGAGAGCAGTTCATGGCATAAGGCTCAAATTCTGGAAGGAGGAAGAGCAAACTTGGAGATTCAGATTCTAACATAGCTCCTTTCATGTAAAATTTTAAATAGTTATGCAGATTCAAGATTAAAGTATATATGTTGGTTTGTGTTTAAGTAATTATCTGATAAGCCTAAGAGGATGGGACAGCTGATCACAGGAAAAGAAGATAAAAGGACAAGAGGGCAGAATAAAGACAAGAAATATGTACACGACAGAAAGAATAAAAATAAATGCAAATTTGAAACAAAAAGAAATGCTATCAACAGGTGGACTAATAACTAGAAAAAGTGCTTTAAGGGCAAAGTTTTTAATTAAAATTTTTTTTCAGAATTTAGAAATTAGATGGTGATTTGATTGGAGAGATGTTTTGAAAAGGGAAAAAAAAGTGAATAGTAGAGATGTCTAAAGATGCTGATTGAGAGGAACAACAAAGCCAGATGGCATAAATGGCATCTTTAGGAATTTTGTGGCATAAGAAGCTATGCTAAAAAATGCCCCCTCTGTCCTGAAAACGCTGCAGTCACATTCTGAGCATGCTCAGTGTTCTAGCTAGCCATGCTAACCCACTTAAATGTGCTCACCCCGAAACCTCTAAGTTTCTCTCAGCCACTCAGGCCTTTGCATTTTTAGCCATCTTCAGTACTTCATTAGGCTGATTTTGCTGCCCTTGTGGACATTTTAATCAGTAAAAGTTGTCTTCTTTGCGAAATAGTTATGATATACCTACACTCACCAATTTTAAGCAGCTATTAAAAAGAGATTTGATATCAAATAAACTTACGTTAGGTTAAAATTAAGCTGCAGAATAATTTATATAGTATGATTCATTTTTGATTACTAACAACACATGTATGTATCATTTATTTGTATAATTCTAGGGAAATGTGGGGAAATACACATAACTGCTAATTTGGGTTTTCTGAGAAGTGGGGAGGGAAACAGAATGGCACAGAGGAAAAGGGGAAACCTTTAAATTTTTCTTCAGACTTCTATATTCTTTGTTATAACAATCATGCATCGCTTTATTAGAAAATAATAATGTAAAAAAGCACTCAAAGACTTTCTTACAGTTATTGTGGAGGACTTTTAATGTATATGGACTAATCTTTTATGTGGATTATTTGGAAGCTCATTCATCGTTGGTCCCTAAGTAATTATCACATTTGATATTTACTCTGTGCATGGTTTAAACACTGTGACAGACACTGTTAACTGTCTATCCAATAACCATTCGCCTTCTTCCTTACTATATGAAATCTTCTAACAGTTGCTGAGTCAACACAGCCAGCTTAAAAATAAAATAGAACAACAAAAACAACAAAGTAAAATGGAGCAGAATGAAACAAAACAAAACCCAAACAAAATAGAAGATTTTATCTCTACACAACTAAGGGTGGTCATGAGAATAAGATCTAGCCAAAGTGACATGAGCAGAAGTTATGTAGGGCTGCAGAACTCCTTTAAAAGGAAAATAGGAAGCTTGACCATACCCTTCTGCCTTTCCCATCACGCTCTTTCCTGCTGCCTGGAATAATGACATGAGGACAGAAATTCTAGCAGCCACTTTACCCATGCGGTGAGTCTGAGGATGGAAGCCACACACTGACAATGATGGAGGAGAAAAAGGAAAAGGAAGGTCTTCTAGTGACTCCATGGTTCCAATGATCACACATGACTGCCTAATTGTGGACTTCATTTATTCGAGGGGATGAATTTTGTTGCGTTTAATCACTACTATTTTTGGATTTTCTGTTGTATGCAGATGAATTTAGTACTGATTAACATAGATGTATACAGACTCAGTGCATGTGGAAAATAAAATTTCTTGTGGGAAGACCAGAATTATAAAGTTAGATTCAATTTTTTTTTTGCTTTTGTAATAACAGTTATATTATTTTCACGCTCAGATATAGAGCAGCTCCTTGTTAAATCATGTATAATTCTGGCTGTGTATATTTTGCTTCCATAAAACACTACCAATTCTGATGAATAGTTGAGTGCTCAGAACTGTTGTGAAAGTTCTTGGTCTCTGCCTTTTCCTGCTAACGATAGAAAGTTTTGATGATTTGATTAAATAAAAATAAAAGTGCATGGAGGCAAGAGTGCTCCAATCACTTAAACCTGTTTTTAAGGGGTCAAAGTGCTAATCCGTGAAATTTCAGGCAACAAAACATCACTGTAAATAAGAAATCTGAGCTGAAAGGGAGCACAAGACTTGTTCAATGACATGAGAATAGACCTGGAAGTAAAACTGTCTAATGGGTTCTAATTCTGGCTGTGCCATCTAATTATCATTTGTGTCTAAGTGATATCATTTAGTTTATCCATGCCTCATTAATGAAATTGGGTAACTGACCCATAGGGAAAGAAAATATTTCATGGTGGAGTGAAGCATGGGTTGAGAGAACTTTGTGGAAGTCTTCCCTCTACGAAAGAAGGTGTATTCTGAATGCCTATGTGCCTAGCCATCCAGATATACCTTTATTCAAAGCATGATTTGATCCCTAGCAAATGGTGTTTTGAACATAATATGATGGGCAAAGAACAGAGAAGGTTATGGTATACAAGGGGCTGTAAGCAAGCAGCACTCCTTCTTCCTCACTCCTCCCAGTTGTCAATGGCCATGACAGAGAGGTGTAACTCTAGTACCAGCTCCTTTTATTATATAGAAAATGGCTCATGTTACATAATTTAATGTCCTGAATCTGCTGTGTAACCCATTTTTTAAATGACGGGATTAAGCAGACAAAGGGATTACTATTCCCATTTTACAGATGAGATTATTGAAACCCAGAGGTAAGATATAAGTTGACCAAAGTCACTTAGGAATTGAATGGCAGAGCTGGAATCCAAATTCAGAGTCTTCTTTGATCGAGATTCTAAATCTAATAGTCTAAACATAACCTTTACTGGTTTGCATGGGATAAAGGAAAGCAGGTTGTAACTATGAGCAAACTGGATAAGCAGATTTAAAGATGTCTGAATTATTCTCTCATTTCCTTTCCCTCCAAGCTGTGTACATTCTTAACAAACCAGACATTCTCAAGTACACACATACATGTGTGTGTGCATGTACACACATACTCCATGTTTGTAGTGTGAGGAGGGAAAGAACAACCATGTCCTGGGTTCCCTAAAAGGAGGCTACATAAGAGCATGAGCATTTATATGAAGATTAAAACTCTATTTTCAATAATTTAGTAGTGACAGGCTCTTAACCATGAAGTATAGAATTTTCTAGCAGAATCTAAGATAACAAACAGGTCAGAAACTCTAGCAGACAATAGGTACATCCATCTCATTCACTCCTGACATCTCAAGGATTAGAAAAATGCCAGTTAAATTAGAAGAAGTAAAAAAATACATATATTTGTAAAGGAATGCTTGAACTAACTCTTCTAACTGTAGGTAAAATGTCCTTTTGAATGTCTAGTAATTTTAAAAATTTGATACGTTCATAATCCACTTAGTTCAGATTCTTAGATACATAAGACTAGAAATTTAAGAACTTTGCCCAATGACACTACAAGATTTTAAGCCCGTCTGAGCAGAGAATGAGGACTTTTCTTTGTTTTACTACTGTGTTCTTAAGAATACCATAGTCCCTGGCACAATTTAATGTTTGCAAAGTTTATAAATCAATGATGCACTGGGTTCATTTCCGTTTAAATAAAGACTTCGCTATACTTACTAGAAATCTAATGGCTTTGAAGAGTTAATCCTGCTTTTAAAAGAGGCTAACATTATATTTGGCAAAATTTTGGCACTACAAAGTTCAGTCTCCAAGAGAATAATTTATTCATGTAAAATTAAGGAAATCTTAAAATAAAAACAGAATGTATGGCTTAGGCTATCAATTACCACTGGGTGGAGTTTAGACCAAGAGGAAAAACAATGTTTTGCTGTTTAGGTCTGGTTCAAATATGGCTAAGAGTGAAGACACTGATTTGAATCACAACTGCCCTCACTACATGTAACACGAATTTGTTTTGGTTATTGTGACCACATGATGTGCTCCATCCAACACTCCTGAGTTTATGGAACTTCCCTGAAGCAGATGGGAAGCCATTTACTTTGGGGAGGGCATAATGCTTTTTAAGTTTTAGATCTGACAGGAGAGCTGTGTCAGCACAAAGGAGAGAAAGCTAGTGGCCCCAGAGCAAAATCCTTCTGCCAAGAGGACTAAGAAGGAATTTCTCTGGGAATCATACAGGAAGAAATCCTTCAAGGGATAAGTAGTAACTTCAACCACTAGGCCCTTTCAGCTTCTGCTAAGGAAAAGCATTAAAAATCTAAATGAATCCAAAGAAATCTGAAAACTGGATGAAAAATGACCTAGAACACAATGCTGATTTTGACTATGTATATCTCTTCTCCATTGAATATAGAGTTATGGGACTTACCCGGCCAAAGACTCAGATTACAACAGAGAATAAAATATTTATTAAGCCATGTATGTTAGAAATGAAGGCAAACAGACAACAATACAAATGAACTCAAGTGCCAGATAAGAAAAATTAAATGTCCAAATCACTCTATTGCTTACTGGCAGGCCTAAAAAATTTTCTTTTTATTCAAGTTAGTTAACATGTTAATATACAGGGTAGTCTTGGCTTTGGGAGTAGAACCCAGTGATTCATCTCTTACTTATGACACCCAGTGCTCATCCTAAACTGTGCCCTACTTTATGTTCATCACCCATTTAACCCATCCCACCACCCAAACCCCTCTCCAGCAACCCTCAGTTTGTTATCTGTATTTAAGAGTCTCTTATGGTTTGGCAGACATAAAATTTAAACCCAGTTCTTAACTCCCAATTAATTCAAGGGGTAAAGATTTAGTATCATTTTATAAATAATTACATTTGCCAAAGAAGCTAGTAAACTGTTCTATAAACACAAAATTTTAATTGTGAATTTTTGAATTCACCATCATAAATCATGGAAATTCACATCAAACACACTTAAGAATATATAACACTACACATCTATCAGAATAGCTAAAATTAAAAATACAATAGCTAGTGTTGGGAAGGACTTTGAGTAACTGGAATTCTTATACACTGGTGGGAATGTAAACTGCCACAACCACTTTCTAAGAGTATTTGCCAGTATCCACTAAAGCTATACATATAGTACTCTGTAATCCCAGAAATTCCACTTTAAGGCATAAACCTGAGATAAATGAAAACATCTTTGCACAAAGATCTACACATGAATACTTAAGCCACTTTACTTATAAGGATAAGAAACTCAAAACAGCCAAATGTCCATTAATAGTGCACTGAATCAACATGTTTTGTTATATTCGTCCAGTGAAATACTATACAGCCGTGACAAAACTAAATTGCTGCTTCATACAACAATTTGGGTGGCTATTACAGAAATAATATTGAATGAATAAAGACAGACACAAGAAACAACTACTATGTGATTTCATTTATGTGATGTTCAAAAATAGGCAAAACTAATCAACAATGACACAAATAAAAACAATGGTTATTTCTTGGCAGAGAGGTAAGATGTGGCTCAATGCTGGTATTGGCTGTGAAGAGACACAGGGAATCTTTCAGGGTAATAGAAATGTTTTATGTCTTGATCTGGGTAGTATTTAACTACATGTAGGTATGTATGCACGTGTCTATCTACCTACCTATCTACCTACCTACGTGGCATATGTGTATGTGTCCATTTAACCACTCCCACGTGTATATATACACACACACATATATACACATATATACACATATACATATATTTACATATATATACACATATATACAATACACACTGTGGTTATCAATTGAGCTGTATACTTCAGGGTTACATAATTTTTCCCTCATTGTATACATTTAAACCTCAATTAAAAGTCTGTATCTAGGGGTGCTTGGGTGGCTCCGTCAGGTAAGTGTCCGACTTCAGCTCAGGTCATGATCTCAAACCCCGTGTCTGGCTATGTGCAGAAAGCTAAGAGCCTGGAGCCTTCTTTGGATTCGGTGTCTCCCTCTCTTTCTCTGACCCTCCCCCTCTCACGTGCTCTCACTCTCTCAAAAATAAACAAACATTAAAAAGTCTGTGTCTAAAATACTTATCTTGAAAACAAGCTAAAAATATTAATTGTATATATTCTCAATGAACATAAAGGTACAGTAATCTTTTCAATACAATACAAAATTAGGGCTACTTAATTACATATTAAATGGATAGTTATTTATTTATACTACAGAAGCAAAAGATGTCCATAGTACTAAAACTGTGAGTTATAATAACCCATCAAAGGGCCATAAAGTAATTCCTCAAAACATTTTGTATTTTTTTCATCATTGCTCCTTTTGTTCAGAAAATGTGAATTTTGACTTGACTAATACCAACTGAGATGAATAAGAAGAGGTGATTAAGGAAAAGATCAGATGACTCAAAGAACTAAGAAGAAAGACAGCATGGGCCGGTGATGTATTGTCAGTACATTTCTATTTTGAGTCACAGTTTAAGCCATCTCTGAGATGGCTCAAAGAATAAAAGGAAACACAGGACAGAACAACTCTAAGGATTTTAGGGGTTAAGATGGGAGACTTTTTTTCACTAATGCCCCTTGCCATTTTTCCTAATTTTCTTAGGGACCTCTACATGGAGAAGAACATCTCCACAGGTTTAGGGTCACTTCATACAGTTTATGAACAGAGCTTAAGGTTTCAATTTTGTCAAAAATCCAAACATCAATTTTTTTCATCCTACTTTCATCAAACATTTGCTCTACCTATCAGAATAAGATTACACCAAATCTGTAAAATAATAAGCCCGAAAGTTTTGGCAGTTTCAAGGCCAAGAACTAACTATTCCTACATGTTATTTATCTCATGTTCTGCTCTTAAGAGCCATAAAAGTAGTTGGCCCTATGTTTCTTCTTCCAATGAATTAAATTTTGCTCTTTTATAGCACTTTGACAGCTCTATGGTCAAATAAACTCAGTAAATCATGTTGACTGACTGACAAAGTATTTCCTCTTCATATCAAAATATCTCAAAAGACTTCCTCTTAAAGACTTCTGACATCCCACAGCTCATCATATAACTGGTATTACTAACCATAAAAATATTTTTATTTGAAGGGGATTCCACTGATAATGCTGCTACTCCAGGGTCTTAGAGAGGTTACCAGGCAACCTGTTCCATGATTACCCAGTGTTTAGCAGTAATTCTTGCTATTTAGCCACCAGGTTTTTTCTTTTTAAGGTCTCTAACAACCTTTAAACACAGAGTTCTCATCTTTGACTCTGTGAAGTGGTTACTTTAAGTACCTTTCTTGCAATTGGCCTAAATAACTCAAAGTTATACGTTCATCAAAATTTCATACTTTACTACATGTGACTAAGCAACTTTGCGCCATCTTAACAAAGTTTCCAGAAAATACCCAGTCAAAATTCCAGCAGCGTATATATATTTAAACAAGTTGAATATTAAGAAGGACATCCAAGTTATCTAATTTCATTCTTTCCTCTTAAAGATAGGCCACGTAAGACCTAGAAAAATTAAGTGACTTGTCTGAAACCATATGCTTCATTGGCAGATGATGACAATAACATACCAGTAAAAACTAAGAGCTAACATCTGTTGTATGCCCACCATGTGTCAAATGCTATGTTAAATGCTGTAGGTCAATTATCTCAGCAAATACTGACAACAAATCTATGAGGTAAGTTCTATTCTATTCTCTGATAGCCTGTTTGAATGTCCTTTTCACTGACCTGCAAGACCTCTTGTTAACGTTTGAGGAATGATTATATGCTTAGTGTTGATATTAATCTTTCAACAAAAGTGAAATGAAAGAATGCTAAGTGGGTTTTTTTTTTTGCCATTTTTAACGTTAGTTATGTGATATCCATATTGCAATTTAGACATGGTTATTTTCTTAACTTTATCCCAATATTACTGTGCTATCATACTCTGACCATTGTGATTTTTCTATTTTATTCATAAGTCTGTAACTGAACCCTGGCAGTAAAAGCCAGTGGCTTTCATTAAGTAATTCTGAGATAATCATTGGTTGCATTTTTATTTTATGAAATCTGACTGGTATATGTTAATCCAGAGGTCTTTACAGAATATGCAAAATAACCCGTTTCATGAGCTTGTGATATAAATGAGGTCATTTCTATTTTTAGTATTCAAATTAATCTCTAGAGCCTTTAGATGCCCATTAGCAGAAACTCAAGTATCTCTCTTGGGACATGTCCAACTCCCTACATATTTCAGGAACTCTAGAGACTTTCTCATTCAAAAGGATCAGTTCTGCTTCACATTTTGGGAAAAGAACTAGAAAATCTGATCCATTCAATGGAAGAAAGTTCCTTGTTTCTGCTGCAATAACTTTATTCCTAGCCATATTTGTCATTGTAGAACACATGTGGACCCATTTACTGGGATGTTAAATTTATCTGCTTCTCTGATATCACTGGTATTCTGGCAATCCTTTCTTAGGGTCTAAAGGGCAGGGAGTTTATTTCCAAATGTTTCTTTAACCACTATAAGCCTAAGTCCCAGTTCTGAAATTATTCCTACCATCTTGGATTTCAACCCTGAAAGTATGATCCCACTGTGTGAGTGTGCTAGGGACAAGGGTGCCCCACGTTTGGGATCCCAAAATGTTGTAGTACCAAAATTAAGCAGAGTCAAACTGCCTAAGATCATCCCTGGATCAACTGTGTGATCTTGGTCAAGTCATTTATCCTTCCAGCTTTCCTATGGGCAAAATGTGCGTCATAAGGTTGTTTTGAGCTGATTTATATGAGGCACATGAAAATATCCTTGCTACAGTAATATTATTTTATTGTTATTAAATAGTGACTATCTGAAAGCACGGCATTGGGAGAGACTACCAGCTTGAGACAAACTCATCACCACCTTTGTGCACCAATCCATGACCATATAGGTCTTGGCACTGAACTCAGTCACCACTCCAGTCATCCTACATGGTATAAATGCACTGAGGTGCCCTGGGGAATCTCTGTTACCTGTAGACTTCTGTTATCTATCTTAATTCATCACAGACAATATGGTAAGATTGAATCTTAAAAAGAAGTGGTATAGGTCTTGATCCCTTTGTTCCCAAAAGGTTCCCTGACCCCTATACAAATTTTCCACTTCCTTCTCAGTTACCAACACTACTAATTAACTGGGTATCAGAGGAACACTGCTCACTCAAAAAGAATATCTTGCTATACTCTTTTACCAGGGCAATAATATATACTTGCCTTATATTTATACTTGCAGAGTAAACCTTAGAGGAAACATTCTAAAGCCAAAGAAGGAATTTGTCTAAGGCAATTTTCTCTTTACACCAAGATAAAGACATGACCTGTCGCTTCTAGAAGAGTTACTTGTTTTCATTTTTTTTAAATAATTAATGTTCTAGCTAAATCATGAGCTGTGGTCTCCATTTATTTCATACCTAATTACAAAGTTTGCTTTTTGATAGGAAAACTTGTGTGTATATCTGAAGGATCTGAGACTGAAAGCACAGAATTTTAAGGACAACAGAAGTAAAATTCATAATAATCCAAGCATAACACACTGTGCCTTTTGAAATCATACATGTATTCACTATGCTACTGCTAATTCAGAGAAGGAGTGATTAAAATTCTCCACTCTGGAAAACTGTCTGTAGTAGATAGGTCCCCAAAAGCTGCTTATGAAGTTGCATAGCAGGTAATCTAATCACACCCTATGCAAACATAAAACTCCCTCAACATCACACCTTTTCCTATGCCTGCATATACTAATAATGTACCTAAAACTGGGTCTGTGCCTCCAGTAAATATTTAACCCGCTCTATTACATGTTTTTATCTATCTTTATACTATATGCATTCTTTGCCAGTAAGTATGCTATGTTTGTATTGTTTCTTTTTTGTTAATTTTTTTAAACATTTTTATTCATTTTTAAGAGACAGAGTGTGAGCAGGGGAGGGGCAGAGAAAGAGAGAGACACAGAATCCAAAGTAGGCCCCAGGGTCTGAGCTGTCAGCACAGAGCCCTACACGGGACTTGAACCCATGAACCATGAGATCATGACCTGAGCTGACATCAGATGTTTAATGGACTGAGCCACCCAGGCGCCCCTGTAATATTTCTTTTACATAAAAGGGACCAAGGTAATGAAAAGCTTGATATAAACATTGTACACTTCAGAATACTCATACTAAAAACTAGGAAGTAATTATTGTACTTTGTACCAATCTTATAAAAATAAATTATAGTATAAAAGAGAATTTATAAAAATAATATTTTTATTTTTTGAAGACCAGGAAGGATTTATCACATTAAAAAATCATCAAATTAACAAAAAACATTATAATTTATAAAAGAGTGACTGGGATGAGGTATTGTGCCCTAAGAATCTAGGGTTCTCTCATCTAGTTATTTGAGAAGTGATTGTTGTTGGTTTATAAAGTATACTGCGGTCAGAACATTACTTTTAAAGGAAAAACCACATGATACTTAAGTGTGAAAAGTAGATGTGCATTACTTACAGTCTTTGCTTATGATACAACAGAACATGAACATTACTTTAACTCTCTTTGTAGCAATGCTGCTATGATGCCATCAAGAGAACCAAACTTTGGTAGTCCAAGTTCATGGATACCCTATTATAATGCTATTATGGTAGGAAAATGATTTCAGGGCAAGTTAATGGAAACCACATTATACTGGTAAGCGATTTTATTGTAAGTCTACAAAGACCACATTATAATGGTCAAACAATTTCCCTGTAAGTCTATGAAGGCTGCATTAATAATGCCATTAGAAGAGCAAAACAATTTCAAATAAACTCTATGGGGACTCATTTCACTGTCATGATGGTGGCAAAATGATTTCAGGGTATGTTTACGGAGAACCCCTTACAATGCCATTATGACAGCATTACAATAGTAAAAAGAAATTATGGGGAGCCCATTATAATGCCATTATAATTCCATTACATTGGTTAAAAGATTTCAGAGTAGTTCTACAGCAACACTACTACAATGGTAACAATTAGGTCATAGAAAATATCATAGTAGATGACACTTACAAGGAAAAACCACGTCTATGTTTGGAAAGATCAGATTAGTGTTCAGAAAAGAATCAGGTCTATTAAAGTCTTAACCTTACTGAGTTTGTGTAATTTTATGAAAACTTCACCCCTAGTTTATCCCATCTGTCTTCAGGGATGGAGGTATTATGATTTAAATTAAAAATTCAATCTCTCTCCTATGATGCAATTTATTTTTATTGCTCCTAACATTTTACCACCTAGAATATGGTGCCCCTGGATAACTTAATCCTACCTGTGGACCTCTGTTGTCTAGCTGCCACAATCCATTAAAGAAGATTGAACTTTGAGCCCCAAGAGGGAAGGGGTAAGGGGGGGGGGGTCTTAATCTCTTTGTTCCCAGAAGGTTCCTTGACCTAATGCAAATTTTCTCAACTCCTCCCTGATCAATTCTGCCTTTTAAGTGGATATTCAAAAACCAATTCATAGTTGGCCAATGTTTAAGATTTTGCTACCATATTAGTCAAATTTAGTTTCGTCAAAATGAATCTATTATATGACTATGGATTCTATCCCTATCTTTAGCTGATTGATAAGCATGTGCTATTGACAAGAATATAGAGTATGTAAGGAAAATAAAAATGACTTAGTATAGTACACTGAATAATGGTCCCCCAAAGATGTACACATCCTAATCCCTAGAACCTATGAATATGTTATGTTACATGGTAAAAGGGTCTTTGCAGATGTGGTTAAGTTAAGGATGCTGAGGGGCACCAGGGTGGCTCAGCTGGCTAAGTGTCCAACCTCAGCTCAGGTCAAGATCTCATGGTTTGTGAGTCTGAGCTCTGCATCAGGCCTCCATTCTCAGCAAAGCCCACTTAGGATCCTCATTCTTCCTCTCTCTCTGTCCCTCCCCCGCTGGCATGCACATGCATGTGCTCTCTCAGAAATAAATTTAAAACAATAAGGATGTTGGAACTAGGAAGATTATCCTCAACTATGAGGGTGGACCTGTGTAATTGTGAGGGTCCTTATGAGAGGGAGGTAGGAAGGTCAAAGACAAGAAAAGTGATGTATAGCTAGAAGCAAAGATTGGTGAGATGATACCATGACCCACAGAACGCTGGAAGTCTTTACAAGTTGGAACAGGCAAAAAATTGATTTTTATTTTTCTTGGAGACTCCAGACAGAACCAGTCCTGCCAATACCTTGACGTTAGCCCTTTAAGGCTCATTTTGGACTTTTTACCTCCAGAACTGTAAGAGAATATATTTCTGTTGTTTTAAACCATTCAATTTGTGGTAATTTGTTAAAAACTTTGTTCTAAAGATGAGACAAAAATTAACCCATTATGTTCAACTTTTATAAGAGACAGAATATAATTATTTCTTTGTAATTACTCCACTTATTTGCTTGTATGTATTTAGGTGTTGGATCTTCCTTTCCTGGCAAGAGACAGAATATATGCATATGGAGATACTTTAGAGGCTATGAGACAGAAAAAAATAAATAAATAAAAGGACACAAGATCAGTTACCCCAGCCTGGAGTGAGGACAGAGCAAATTTGGCATGGCATAAGAAAACGAATAGTGCTCAGCCAGAGTCACTGTGCTCATTCACATTTCCCAGCCTCCTTTGCACTTGGGTTGGGGACACAGAAGTGTGTTCTGGCAAATGAGAACATGAGTGAAAGTGATGTGCCACTCCTCCTACAAAGCATTCAAGATCAAGTTTGTCTCCTACTCTCTTCCCCTTCTACAACCAACTTGGAAGTTATATGATGATTAAGGGGAGATGACAAAATGGAAGAAACTGCAATCCTTGAGTTACCAAATGGAAAAGAACTCTCTGCTAAGCAATGTTGGATACTTCTTTGTGTTAAGATACAAAGATTTTGGACTTTGTCTGTTATAGCAACTAGTATTAATTACCTTGACTAATAACATACAGAGAGCAAAAAGATAATTGAAAATTCCTTCCCAAAGTTCTTTTATTTGGAATTAACTTCATTTCTTCCAGAGGCCATAGTATCCTAGCCCAAAACAAAAGTTGTATAGCTCTTAACGACCACAGCAGCATAAGAGAAAAGGCAATAGGAGATGGGGCTTAGAGATATTATTCCACAAAAAGATATATCATATGAAGAACTGATATCCTGGAATAGCATTATTGTGAGGAGGGTGTTACAAAGGAACATGTTTTGTAGCTACTGTTAATTTAATTTTCTTAAAAGAGATTTGGAGAAGGATTGAAGATAAAAACAAGAAATTTTTATGAGGGAGAAGGAAGTTTAAGGGCAAAGTAAGTTTGGGAAGCCAAACCTCAAAGGTAGTTGCACAGAGAAGGGGAGTGAATCTAGTTTAATATAACTGTGTGAGCTGACTTACCCCCAAACAACTAGTTTTCCAATGAAGGTTCATTTTAAGACACATTAGTGAATTTCAAGCCCCAAGAAAAAGCCTCAGACCTTACCAATATTCCAGAGTATGTGGGCAAGGACATTATGCCACTGAGCTCTGCCCGACAAAACCTGGTTGTAGGCACACTTAGCTGACAGCCTTCAACTATAGCACCTCTAGATCCAGTGTGTTGTTGGTGCTGAGTCCATGCTACCCCAGCTGATGACTACACATATGGGGTTAGCCATGCATAGTGATAGACGCTAGCAAGAAGCCATTGCTAGGGGACTCTTAATCAGCCTGGCTGAAAATTTCTCATAACTGCAATGAATCTCAAGTGTTTCCTATCCAATTCTCCTTTCTTCCCTTTCTCCTTTCACAAATGCCAGACGGGCATCATGCCAGGATGTAGGCCTTCCACTCTTCTACTACCCTACACCCATAATCTTCACAGACTTTTCCAGCTTATCATCCAATGTTCCTTAAAAGAACTGCAGTGACACGGGTGACATTGGAAGTCATGTTCTGGGGCTGGCCCCTGTTCTCCCTCAGACAGCAATGAGGAAACCCATCCTGTGTAGAATCAGGAGCATGCTTAGCTTAGCTCCTGGCACAGGTGACTGTTAGTTCTTCAGTATCAATTTTTTATCCAAAATGTATTTGTTTATCTGTTTATTTTTTCATTGCCCATTCATGGGTTTGGTCTGGCTGTTGGGCAATACAGACTTGCGATGGGACAGTGAATACTTACTCTGTATCAGTGAGGTACACCAACAATTTATGCCTAACCTACTTTTTTTAGCCCAAAAAATCAGAGGAATCAGGCTTTCTCAGAGCCCCACCCCAAAGTTGTCTAGTAAATCATTTCATGAAAGTAAATCATTGCATGCACATATATGCAGTATATGTAGATCTTTCTTTAACCTTCAAGTGTGTATCTTTCAGATACTGATTTTAGGATACGTTTATAAGAATTTGTCTCATGATTCTCTCATATACAAGAGGAACAGAGCAAGCTGGTATATGGATCAATAATTATGTCCTGGATGTTCTTACCTGTAACAATGTTTGAGTTTATAAGCAGGTGAAGTATAATACTGTTTCATATAGTCATCGATTCATGGCCTCCCATGTTGTGTTTAACTGCAATGCATAATTTGCAGTTAATTTTGTGGAGCATGTTAGGGAAAAGGGAGAATGTAACCAAAGGTATAGAACATTTGACTTTGGACAGAAATTATTATTGAATTAAAATTGTGTTAGGAGCACCTTGGGTGTCTCAGTCAATTAAGCATCTGACTTTGGTTCAGGTCATGATCTCGCCTGAACTCTTATCTTCTCACAGTTCGAACCCTGCATTGGGCTCTGTTCTAACAGCTCAGACAGAGCCTGGAGCCTGTTTCAGATTCCATGTCTCCCTCTCTTTCTGCTCCCCCTCTGCCCCCCCACCCCTCACTCCTGCTATCTCTCTCTCTCTCTCAAAATAAATAAACATTAATAAAATAAAATAAAATAAAATAAAATAAAATAAAATAAAATAAAATAAAATAAAATAAAATTGTGTGAAAAGTTCTTGCATGCAAGAGCTCAAGATATAAGGCTTTTGCGTATTTGTATGGAGAGTAAGCACTCAAAAAGTGTCTATTGTTCCTCAACAAAATTAGCAAAAGCAACATTACATCCAATGCCAAGAGCATGCTAAAAATGTTCCTTTAAACAAATCTACAAAGAAACTGTTAGAGAAAAGTGAAACGCCAAAATAAATGCAACCAAATAAAGGTAGGCAAAAATTACTGGAAGACAGATGGGACGATCTTACCAAACCTGTCATGTAAACCAATCTACCTGAAATCAAAGTGTGGAAATGTTCAATATCATTGATATGGAGCTATTAAAAGTAACATAGCAATTGTTTAGGATTGTTGATACTTGTAACAAACTTGATCCAGCAAAGATTGTAGATAATCCATGTTAAAAACCACAGACTCATCCCTAGGATTTTCTAAGACCAAAGCCATGTTTCCCATAAGGATCTATTAATGGTTCACTTGATAATACATTTGGTTAGAAGAATAAAAACGTGTTAACATGCAGCAAAATAGAAAAGCAAAGCAAAACCCCTCTGGAAATAGAATAAGTGAAATTCGAGGTTGTCACTATAAATATTCAAGACAAATATTCAAGTTTCTTCTTGATTCTATTTCAAAATTAAAAAATAAGGCATCATACAATATTTATGCACCCCTACACCCCAAATTTCCAAAATAATATTTTGGATATTTATGGTTCAATTAAGTCTAAAAGGAACTGTTTTACTCTTTTCCCTTGTAGTATTAGCAACTATGTGCAATTTCAGAGATATTTCATCCTTATGTTTCTTATTCATTTGCAACTAAAATGATTCAAAAAGTTACCTTTTGACATTTTTAGAACCATTCCCCATGAAGAAAGGGAGGTCATGCTTTGCCAAGAAGGTATGAACTTGAATAATCCAAGGTTTAAGTTAGGTTTCACATTTCAACCACAAGAACATCCACTGAGCTTTCAACTCAGAGAAGTAAGTTCTCAAATTTTATGCTTCTCACCTGCTAAACTTCCCAGGGTCATGACAAGAATCTTAACCAATAAATTCAAGACACTGTGAAGGTGAGAAATGACTGAATTTTGTGAAGACTAGGAAGCTATATTCTAGGCAAATCCATCTCTAATCTTGGGGCTACAAGAAGGGACAGGATTGCACTTGAGGAAGACACCAGGGCACAAAAAGATAGTCTCTTGGAACCCGGTGATAACCACCTGTACATCTCCTGAGTTCTGACAGATATTAAGGTCTAGGTTCAGATGCATTCCCAAGCCACATGAACTTACAGTGGTGAATTCTGGAAAGCTAACTCTGTCCTCAATAGTTGAGATTCTACAGCAAGTTATCAAAAGCTAGACTCAGGTACACTTTGTACCACACTTATGCTTGGTTCCACTGAAGACAACACTAGATTTATCTTATACTCTGTGAGTAGAAGTGAAGATCAAGTTAATCTCCACAGACTTTCTGACTCTGTTTTTCATCAGAAAAACCTTTAGTATATTTCTTAGAAAGGGTGAGATGGACTTCTCCCTTTAAGCTGGACCTGGGATCAGAGCTGAGCTATAGCAGAAGAGCTCTCAGACATCTACACCTTGCCCTTCTGCATGGCCTACATTTCCTTGATTTTTCCAGGTTAGCAGAAGGCATATAAATGGCCTGTTGCCCTGGAAACTGCAAAGTGGCCTGCCACAGTACTTTCCTGGCCTATGTGGGGAGGACTTGACTGTCGTCATTATTAAATGCAGAAGGAGAAAATAGTAACAGTTAAGTGCTTCACAAAATGCCCTACTGTTTATACCTACTTCTGCCCTCCTAGCTGCTTTTAAGGGTCAGGGTTGGGACAAAGTCTATCTTTATTTTACACACAGCAGCAACCATAACTGACAAACTAGAGAGGGCAAGAAGTATGGTCCAAAGGACACTGGATTGAAAGTTGCAAGATTTGGTTTTAGCCACAAACCAGGTTTGTGACCTTTAGCAAGTCACATAAGTTAAGTCATTCCCAGTATTCTCATTTGAAAGAAAAATGCCCTGAGGATCCTCTGATTTCCTCATGTCTGTACAGAAGTATGGTTCTGGGTTTTTAAGTGGTGGCGCAAGGGTCAGTAGGAGTTACAGAGTGTCCTTTACGGATACATAGGTTATTTTCAAAAAAAAAAATGTTAGGCTGTATTTGTGTCATGCTGAAATTAAAGTCTCATCCAAGTTCTAGTTGTTTTAGTTCCATGAAAGGATGGAATTGGTGCTCCGGTGTATATAAATAGATGAGCTGTTGAGGTCAGCATGGAAAAATATCTTGGGTGCAGTTGACACGAAGTGGCCATGAATGATGGGGAAACAGAGTCCAGTTGGTTCATCTCATGTCATACTTGAAAGATCATTTGTGCATTTGTGCATTTATGCTTAAAAGAGCTGACTCAGTAATGCTGTGACAGCTTTTAACTTAGAATTCTCTTATTTTTCTGGATTTCTGTCTCCTTCTTAATGGTATTTTAATGCAGTTTTTGTGTTCAATTATAATAGTGTTGCTAAATACAGTAGGTCTGATTCCACAGAAGAAGAATAGTTTTTTCAAAATCAGCATTTTCCTGCTGATTTGCCAGCTGTTTCAATAAATACTCATCTCCCAACTTCAAACGAGTATATTGCACTCTTACTAAATATAAATGCCATCTACAGCTACTGTATTCTGGCTTTCGAGTTTTCTGTAAAATCAAACACAAAATACACTCTATGCGGGACCCCTTTTTTGACCATATGCAGGTGATTTTGCTGACTCAGGTGTCCTGACAAGTAATCAATGTTTGGTTCTCCAATCATTTTTTCCCAACATAGGTGGCTAAGTATGAGCGAGTGAATCAGCACCACCTCTTCCAGTTTTGCCACCTCTATTATCTCTATCTCTAAACTACAAGAAATTATCAGTCAGGGCAACTTAAATTTACAATGATAGGACAGGATAGGATGGTAGGATAGGATCAAATGTGCATTAGGCTCCAAGCACACATTTTTACTTTTAGACATAGTAAATCAGTAAGATACATAGATCTAATGTAAAGAATAAGCATTGTTAAAAATAAACTAACATGGTAGTATCTGGTGTCCTCAATATAAATGTGGTACTTTTAAACACTAATATTGTAATAATCCTGGCTGAGGATCAGCAGGAATGGAGTATATTTTCAGCCGTACATTGTTTTTCTAACAGACCTCACTGAATTGTATGTGTGCATTTTACTTATTTTTAATCAGCATTACAAGAAATACAAGCAATTAAGCCTTTCAATATCTCCTAACAATAGTAAAAAGGCAGCTATAGTAATTGCAGTAAGCATATTTGTTGGTGTTTGTATTTAGAAAAATACTAGTTGGTCTTTTATTTGACAGAAACTAAAGCGGGGGAATTGTTACAGAAACAAATGCAATTCAAAAGCAAAGTTGCTTCACTTGAAAAAAAAAATGTTATGCAAGTCTCTGCTTTTGAGCAAACATTGCTGTCTAACAGACCAGTCAGGTTAATGAGGGGACGGTTGCTGGGTTCTTAGGTAGCAGCCCCTGTTGGTTGACCCTTGAGTTGATAATAAGCCATATGGTAACTATGTCTCCACAACCACTAGGTAGACTATTTTCCAACAAACTATTTTCCCCCCCACACCTTTAGAAGATGAGAAAGAATGTGAGGCCCTAAGGTACTCAGACTGGTGTACTACATTCTCAGACACGTGGGTGGCCAAGAGCAAATGGCCAGAAAACATTCTTATTTGGTAACATGTTTTCACAAAATGACATTAGTGGCCCACCCTGAATTCTTGATACACAGACTATCTACACATAAGTGCCAACTTGAGGGGCAGGAAGGCTGAATGCAAACAACCAGGTATTTACTAGATTTGGCCACGTTTGGTTGTTGGGTTTGTCAAAATAACTGGTCATTTAAATGAATTCAATCATTTTAAAAATCAGTTTGTGGATGCAGACACAGCCACAGTCTAACATAGTTGACATTCCTTTCGTTGCAGCTGGAATTAGAAATTAGACACTTTTTTAGACTCTCATCCATTCATAGCCCATTTTCTTTGCATACTTTATGGTTTGAGATTTCTGAAATACATCTTATATGCAATGTTTGATTTGAAATGTTTTAAGTCAGTGTGATGGGAATTGTTTGCAACATTTCTGGGACTTTTATCAGATGATCGTCACACTTATATTAAATCATACACATGTGGAGACATTCTGAGGTTTGATACGAGATTTACAGATAACACTTCTAGTTTACTATACTTCTTACAACTTATGCAGAAGTTTTGGTAAAATCTGCAATTTGAAGAAAAGCGATCTTTATGACTTTATAAAACAATAACTGATTACAAATTTGTAAACAGCTATCCTTTTTTTTTAACCATTTAGGATTCAAGTATTTATTTATTCCACCCATGGTAATGTAAGCTCTCTAAGGGCAGGGGCTTTGGCTATGCTTTTCATAGTTGTATTCTCAATGCTCAATGTCTAGAGTAGTGCTTATACTACATACATCACACCCCCACCAAATATGCATTACATTAAGACATTCCACAAATTCTTCTATGTGCACAATGTATTCAAATGCCATGGCAACCTGTCTTGCTTGCATAGTACAGTGGTTATCACATTCACCTCACAAATGCCGTGGCAGGTTCTGGGGTCACCATGCAAAATAAAAGCTTTTAAAGGAACTAACAATCCAGTAAAGAGATAAAGAAGTGATTGCAATATGGGATAAACAGCATTAGATGTAAATGTGGGGAGGTATGACAGCCCAAATGAGAGACCCCTAAGATTTTTAAGAATGCCAATGAAGGAGCAACAGACTGATGGCTGGAGGAGTATGTGGGCAACTAAAGGTTATATGAACTCAATTAAAAAAAAAGTTAAGGACCATAATTTGAAGGGAACAAAATCACTCAAAGGTTATCTTGGGTACATAGCATGAAAGAGTTGAGTTTTAGAAAGATTGTTAACTACAGTATGGAGAATGGGTTGGAAGAATTGCTGAAAATAATTCACTTGAAGGATAATGCAGATCTAAAATAGAGCAATGGCTTGTGAGCGGGAGAGACTTAAGTGGATTTGAGAGATATTTAAGAAACAGGAGAGAAAGAATTGAGACACTTGTACATCTAGGGAGGGGATGAAAGTGTTGGTAGAGCTAAGGGTAATACCTAGCACATGACTTAGAAGACGGAATTGATGGTGGTGCCACGCAACAAGACAGAGAATGCAGGAGAAGTATACAGGAGGTGGGTGCTTGGGAATCATAACATTAATTTAAAGTGTGTCACATTTGAGGTGCAGGGTCACAGAGAAGTGGAAGTGCCCAGTAGAAAGTGAGAAATGTGTGTGTGGTACTGAGAATAGTGGTGCCAGCTGACAGATGGGACTCAGAAGTCCTCATCATATACATGAATTAAGGTCCTAAGAGAAGATGAAACCATGAGAAGAGAGCGGAGGATAGGACGAAGAAAAAGCAGCAATCTAAATAAGAATTATCAAAAATGTAAGAAAAGAGAACATTTTTAAAAAGAAGTGAAAAAAGGGAACTTCAAGGGGAATACGGCTGCTGTCAAAAGTGACATTAAAATCAGGTAAGATGAGGACAGAAAAAAAAGGTATTGAAAATAAAAGTCTATGAAACTTGGCAATAAGGTGGTTATTGGTCAACCGCACTGAAACAAAATCGTGTGGTCAGTGGCCTGGAAAATAGAGAGGTTAGGAAGTGAAGGACAGACTCCTTTTTATAGACCTGGCTAGAGCTTGAGAGAAATTCAGAAGCTTATAAGGCACAGAAGATTTACAGAGCAGTTTTCCAGTTTTAGCCATGATTATTTGTTTACTCATTTGTTTCTTTCAATATTGGATAGCGTTAAGAGATTATAATTAAAAGAACAGGGGCGCCTGGGTGGCTCAGTTGGTTAAGTGTCTGACTTTTGCTTTCGGCTCAGGTCGTGATCTCACATTTTGTGGGTTCGAGCCCCACGTCAGGTTTGAGGCTGACTCTCTCTCAAAATAAATGAATAAATATTTAAAAAATAATAACTAAAAGAACAGAGTCTCTGAGTAGGTGTAAGTCAATGGAATCCAGGCCACAAGGGATGTTATTAGCACCACTAGAAGAGAGACAATGTTTTCTGTGAGATGTTAGGGGAGGAATGACATATATGTGGGTACAGATAACCTGGTTGGGGGCACCTCGCGGCTTCCATTTGATCTCTGAAGTCAGGCTAATCATGCGGTAAGCTTTAGCAAGCTAGTAATGTTGTGAAATAACTCCTGAATAGAATGTGAGAAAATCATCCTAGGATGCATTTTACAATATAACAGCATAGATTTCATCTTGTCCTGCTTTTTTTTTTTTCCAATTTTAGTGATTGTTTATCAACATCTACAAACAATGCTAATTTTGTCCAGATGCAATCTCTCTGTTACAGTTCATTCCTAATGACCACCTAGGCAGTGCTTCTGGGCCAGAGATGGATGAAAAGGTAGTATGGACAGAGGAAATGATAGCAGGTTTGTATTCAATAGTCCTTGGCTTGGACACCTGCTTTTCCATTGTTTGCTGGGTGAATCTGCTACTACCACTCTGAGCCTAAATTCCTCCTGTTATAGGCATAGAGATGATAAACTCTAATGTCCAAAGTTTCACAGGGTGATTAGGAGGATCAAGGAGTCATGCTCATGCATTTAAAATTCCTATGTATGAGCGCCTGGGTGGCTCAGTCAGTTGAGCATCTGACTCTTGATTTTGGTGCAGGTCAGGATCTCACAGTTCCTGAGATCAAGCCTTACATTGGGTTCCAGGCTGACAGGAGAGCACCTACTTGGGATTCTCTCTCCCTGCCCCTCCCCAACTCATGCTTGCTTGCTCTCTCTAAATTAATAAAAAGTTAAAAAATTAAAAAAAAATAAAATTCCTATATAAATTCAAGCTCTTCTCTTACAGAGTTCAGTGTTTATCATAGCAGACATGTAGATTCAGAAAGAGATAATTCAACTACGTCCCATGAAACTGATCTTTCAGAATCTGCCAGAGCCAAATAAAAAATACTCATAAAAAGAATACTCTACCAGAATGCTTTAAAGTACAAAATATTTTAAAGAACACCTCAAAGTTGCATCCGAACAAGTTAGTGAATGATAGTCAATTGTCTAAAAGTCTTTAATTTTAACATCTTTGATTTACTGATGGATGCAATGCAGTTATCATACCTGGTATAGCAATAATTAAAGTTATGCTTAGAGCTAATTAACTAGTAAGCTGTGTCCAAGCACTGTGCAGAACACAGTGATGCAATTACCTATGAAATCAGGCATTCATATATTATGGATGACAAATCCGACATTTAGCGAGATTAAATAAGTTTTCTTCCAAGATACTATCTGAGTAGATTTGAGCTAAGTTCTTCCTGATCCTGATATTCATTCTCTTAAACATGGCACTCTGTCTCCCAACAGTATACATACACGTACTCTGGTACAATATGCTATTAGAAGACAGAGTATGTATTTAAAAAGCACAAATAGAGTGAGTGGAGCAAGTTTTGGAGTATGAAAGGGGTGAGAGAAATAGGGGAAAAAAACAACAACAAAAAAACATGGTATTGGACATCTAGCAATTACTAATATCTGGTGGGAGATACTGAATATACATTCAGATGTTGGATTTAAATATATTTACAATTTAATTAAATATAACCACAATAATATGTTAAATATTTTAAAATATATTCATTTCAATTTTGTGTCCATTCTCTGAACTTCAGGACCATATATCTAAATACTTCCCGGACATCTGTAGGCATCACAAGTATGTCCCTTCAGAACAAGCCAAAAACTAGATTACTATATATATCCTGACCACCTACCTCCTCACACCAAACTCTTCTATTATACAACATTTGCAGCAACTGATTTACCATTTAATTTAGATACTGGATATTTGCTAAATATCTCTGGTTTACTCACCATTATCTAATCAGTAATAAATTCAGAGAGTTGCACTCCTTAAAAACTTTTTTTCAACTTTAATAAAACTACTTTCATTTAGACTCTCAATTTTCTTTTACCTAAACTATTGAAGTTTCAGTTTTTTCAGTGAATATTTATTAAATACCTATCATGTGTCAGAACTGCTCTTGATGCTAGAGATACTGATGAAAATCTATGTCTTTTTTGAGTTTACAATTGGTAAGAAGAATGAGAAAACAAAAATAAATATAATAAAGAAGTAAACTCTATACATGTAAAGAGATGAAAAATGCTATCTGGTCCTGTAATTTTCATCTATCACTTGCCCCTTTACTGGATTTAACTTTCTAAAATAAATATCATTATATCAGGTACCTACTGTCTCCAAGCTCAGATTTCATAGCATGGCACTTAAGATTACAGATGAACTGACTCCCTATTCAGATATCAAGCTTTATCCCTTATCTTTTGACATGTTAAGTTTAATTTTTAAGAAACTATTTTCCCTCAGTTTGTTCTCCGTATTTATGAGTCTCTTCTGTTTTGTCCCCCTCCCTGTTTTTATATTATTTTTGTCTCCCTTACCTTATGCTAACTAATTTGGATGTAAATTTAAAAAAAAATAAAAAATTAAATTAAAAAACAAACAAAAAACAAAAAAAATAAATAAAACTGTAATACACCAAAAAATAAAAATAAAAAATAAAAATAATAAAGTAAAAAAAAGAAACTATTTTCATTCCTCAACACCACAGTATCTCTTGCTTGTGCTGTTTCACCATGTAGACTGCCACTTTCTCAGCCATTTTTTTCTGGGTGAACACATTGCAAGATTTAATGACTCAGTTCATGGCCACTACTCTCTGAATTCTTTCTGGTATTCACATGCTAGAGAGATCTAAGGTATCACTGTTTCCCATGTATTCCAATTTCATACCATGCCTAATTCTATCATTCCAGTTACAATATTGTACTGAATGTTTTGTTAGAAAATCGCTTCCCAACATCAGTCCTCAGACCCCTTGAATGCAGCAACCACCTGTTCTGTTACCAGTATCTAATCAAGTACTTGTCATCAGCTATGTAGATTAATATTTGCTAAATGAGTAAATCAATATATATTAAAAAGTTTAAAATTATAACAACCAGTTTCTGTGTTACAGCCAATGAAAATATCAATATTTCTAAAATTTATTCAGATTGCTTCATAGACTATAAAAGTTCGAGCTTACATTCATGATTGCTTTTTATATGACAGGCAGTATCCTGATCACCTCATAGGAATTACTCAATTTCATGTCCAGAAGAATCATATGAAGTAGGTGTTACTATTATTCTTATTTACAGAGGAGGAAACTGAGACACTGAGAGGTTAATCGATCTTCTGCAGTCTGACTTCAGGACCCAAGCTCTGCATCCTCACATTACAGTTTTTGCTACATAATTATCCATTATATTTATTCATGATCTTCCCCCAAATTAAAGAGAATCTGAGAACTATTTAACTAACTGATTTATCTGACTGATGGAGAATGCCATATTGGATGTTGGCTGCTTCCAGCCCTCACCTAAGCCTCATCTTAAATTTATTATGAAGGTTATAACTGTCATGCCTTCAATTCCATTTACTAAAATCTTTATATTTATTTGTTGTTTACATATAGCTTGTCTAGAGCTGTTTAGTTTTTTTTTTAATCAAGATAGGTATAAGTATTTTGACATAATTTAACCTAACTCCAAACTTTCAAATATGTTTCCTGTTATAGAGACATTATCTTGTAGTCATGAAATTTTTAATGAATAAGGATATATACACGTGTTTAAATATGAAAGCACATCATGGCATTGTTTCAAATATATGAAACACTCCTCTTTCAATAGAATTAAGGGATTGCACATAAATTCAAACCTATTATATTCATACTTAAAATTGAAGAAGCTAAGAACAGGCCTAGTAACTTATTTTTTAAATCAAAACATCATATTTATGAAAAAATTTACTCAGTTTTACTTCTATTAAACCCCTTCATGGGCCCCAGCTAGGCATAGTCCTGGACATAAGAAGGAGACAAAAAAATTGCCTTTGCATTCTACTTTTTTCTTACCATGTAAAGCCTGAAAAAGACTCAAAAAAATGTGAAGATTATCTTGGTCATCTCTAAATCTTTGTTCTATTCATTTTTTAGGGATAGTAGATGGACTCTACATGGGGTATTTTAGGCACCAGTAAATTGTTTATGGACATGGTATGGAAATCAAAGGGTCTTTGGAAGGACAATGAAATCTAATCTGAAAACCAAGGCCTTTCATTCAAAAATAAAAATGACATGAGTGAAAAATAAAAAGGCAGGAAACCCATAGCATATGAACACAGACACAGGTGCAAGAGACAGGATCTTGTATATTTCTTTAAATATGGATCATGAAACAGTCCTGGTCTTATAAATTTAAAGAATATAAAATACATAAAACGTGTTTTGTTTCCCTTAAACTTAAATTCACTGCTTAGTATGTTCACTTGCTCTTATTGCTGAGGATTTTATGGTTAATTATTTTGAACACACTCATGTGTCTGTCCCTTTTGATAAACCATAAACTCTTAAAACCTAAGTGTGTATCTTTATTCATCTAGGTATCCTAATTATACAGCATAGTGTCTCAATTAATGTGAACTCAATTAATTGATGGTCGACTAAACAGATGCATATCTTTAGCAGTGGGGTCACTGGCTTTGCTATACCCATGTGCTTAGTAATTTTTGGCCTAAGCATGGCAGTTTCAAGTACTGACCCTGGTCATATGGACACTGTGCCAGTACCCTTCACCTGATGGCCCTGCCACCATGCTCACCCCTTCCACGGGAACTGTCTCCCAAGCAGACTGGGGAGGTTCCTCTCACAGGTTTTATGCATCCTTCCTGAACTTGTGATTAGTCTAGTAGTAGATACAGTAGTCACCTGATTTAACTTGATCCAAACAGACCCTCTCTTCTGGGATGTTTGCTAGGTAAAAACCCCCAAGGTCAAGAGTCACAGGGGTAAATACTCATTAAGAATAGGATTCCAGAAAGAAAAACCTACAAACTTCTGCTGTTGTATTTTAGTTACTTTTTCCAAATCTGAGTTAATTTTCTTAAATTTCATAAGCTATTTTTCTATTCTTCCAGTGAGTTTTCTGTTAAACTAGCCAGAGTTTTTATGCTTTATGAACTGCTAAAAATATGAGTGAGGAATGAGTTTCAACCCTTTCCTTCTCTCTCCCATCTTCTGTAGCGAGCTGGCTGTTGTGCTTTGTATGTTATATTCCATTTCTGTGAGAAGCTCAAATATTCAACTGTTTCATTTTTCAGGCCAAATTGCCAGTCCATGAATGGCACAGGTGTATTCTTTCTAGAAATTCTAAAATATTGGAAGGGCGATAAGAGCAAAGATCTAAAAATAGTATCGAGAATTGTCATTCACCCAGAGAAATTCTTTGACAAGGAAGCCTCAGTTTTATTGTTATTTCTATGGTTACCATTTTCATCCCAGAGATTAAAAAAAGAGACCAGTTCTTTTGCAAATTTTTTTTCACTTTTCCCTCAGGGAGAACAATCTGTTTCCTTCTGATTTTCTGTTACCCTGTTCTTTACCCTTCTCTTATACTATTCTTTGAAGTTATGAAGTCCTATTTCACTTACATAAGACCATTGAGATATAGATAATATGGTATAGACCTTTAACTTCAAATACCAACATGAGTAGAACAAAAAGATGCAGGCCACAGGCAAAAAAATTCAGATACTCTACTTGATTTGAAAAAAAAAAATCCTATGTTAGAAAATTGAAAATAAGCCAAAGCATTTAACAAAATGGCTGAGAAGTAGCAAATACCACTTATTAGGCTAGGAGCCCCAAGATAATAGTGCATAATACAAAAATGTCAAATTAATTTTACATTTTATAATGTTTACTGAAGAAATATGACATCCAGAAATTCAAAGAGACTCTACATATATTGAAATATATTAACTAGCCTTTAAATTTCCTGTGAATCGCACATTTAATTTTGACAAGGTGATAATTTAAAAAAAAAAGAAAGAAAGAAAAAAACTTGACTATTGATACAGTTTGGTAAAACAGCCAAGACTCTATGTTCCCCAGTTTGGTCTATTCACCCACCCTCAAGTACTACACACCCTAGATATTAAAAGAGCAACAGGTAACACATGCTTTGAAATTAAAATCATATAGCAGCCTACTTTATAATTAGTGCCACAAAGACCTTTTGCCTAATTCAAATCTCAAACTCCAAATGCTATCTTCCTTTGTCACCCAAAATAGTACAAAGATTTCAGCTAAATCCTTTATATTTGTTAAAATCAAATATATCAACTAAAAAATTATATATTCAAATCCCTGTTTTTTATTGTGACATAGTTTAGACAAAAATAAAGACTATCAGACCCTACTAAAACACATGTTTGAATGCATTCTCTCTTTTTCACAACAGAATACATGATCAAACCCCTCTTATATTTTTACAATAACTTAACAAATTATTCTTCAAGTATAAAATAAGAATGGTGATTCCAAAGTGACCACAGCTTTTTAAATTTTATGAAGTACTTTACACAAGTACATATAAACAGGTAGGTTGGTAAAACATAATAAAATAACCCTACTGTTGGTTTTTACTAATATTATAGCCACTAATAAATATGATACTCACCTATTCAACCCTGACCAGGACATATTCAAAATGCAATGGTGATTATAAATGTAAATGTCTCATGGACCCTGAGCCCTATTCTCACAAAACCTATATCTTGCAGGGAAGCGGTCATCATAAATGGCAACATATGGAAAATACCACAATATTAATGTAAATGCCATGCTATTGGAGTTTGAGGAAAGGAAAAATATTTTTTAAATATTTTAAGTCTGAATATTTTTAGTAGCTATTAAATTGCTCAGGTTTGCTTTCCTACTTAAGTCCGTCATTTTTCATTAATTTTTGGTTACGTTAAAAAGCCAAAAAGATTCTTCAATTAGTTTTTGATCAAGTGTGAAATCTTCATCTTTGGTACCTTCACTAGCCTCTGTTGGAAACTGCAAGAGCACTGACTAACTTTGTTTCATTATCTTAGTTTTCATATCTCATTAGCACTTCCTTCGCTAAATACAAAGAAGGCAGTCCAAAGTTAAAAGTCCTCCTATGGCTCCTTAAGGCACTGCAAGAAGAACCTTGGCTCCAGAGAGTATTGCCTTGATTCAGGTTATGCTCTAAAATACAGTGAGACTTGGGGCATATTTACAGTCTTCTCACCGCCCCCTCCCCAACTATCCACCCAAGGCAAGGCTTTTAAAACCTATTGATGGAACTCTCCCACAGCTCAAGCTGTTGCCTGGTTGTAACTTTACCAACCCTTGGAATCTGGCTCTCAGGCCACTTGGCAACTTCTGTATTTAGGTCACTGACAAGTAGGACTTAAAAATACTACATAATACTCTGATTCAGCTTCTTAATGTGCCTCATGTATGTAGTTCAGAGACCAGAAGTCTGAGTTTAAGTTAAGTGCCTTTGAATTTACCAATAGGTTATATAGCCCTTTTTAATTTTAATTTCCTTTTACTTTTAGTAAAATATCTATATATTTTCTATTTTTACTTTCAAACAGTTATAACATTATATTATAATGTTATATAATAGCTGACTGCTGTTAATAAGAGATTAAATATAGATAAAATGTAATAGTTCAGGAGCTATTATCTATGAATGTGTTTGTATCATTCTCTCAGCAGAGTCAGAGTAGTACTCTAAACCAGTACTTGGTGTATGCTGAAGATGTTTTTAGAATACCCCAATAGAAAAACTGGGCAAATATTACATTCATTGATTCACAAAAGGAGCTTTATAAATATTCCCTAAACATATGAAAAATGTCCAGACATGTTGGCATTAAAATATTTTAGATTAAAGCAGAAGTATTTTTGTCTGCCAAAGATTTTTTAGTACTCCTTTTTGGCAAAGGTACAGTGAAAGTGGCACAGTTGCATATTCCTGATGGGATTGTGAACTAGATCAATTCTGGAAGGCTACTTGCCATTTGGTATTAAGGGCCTTGATCATCACATGTGAAAAGGGGGAAACTGCAAAAAGCATTCCATTCTATTTTCTTCTCTTTGTACTTGGTCCAATATAGTTCTTAAGTGAGGTTTGTAGGATTTTATTGTCCATTTAATGGAAGAGGTTCTACTAGAATAGTTAGAAAGAATCAGGGGACAAATGTTACTGATGGTGAAATCAGAGAAGTTGGTGCCATGACATGTGGATACAGGACTAGAATATGTTTGGGGTTATTTCCAGTTAGAGAAAGGTTAAGGTGTGGAATAGCTGAAGATAAACTGTATTTGGGAGGAGAAGGGAATTCTGGTCAGCCAAGAATTGGACAGTATGAAAATCAGTTATGGAATATAACTGAGAGTTATTTTTGTTTGTTTATTTTTTGTCTGACCAGCGTCATTTATTTAGGAGAAATGCCCCTCACTCTATTGTATAAAGTTCCGATAATTCTTTCAGCTCATGGGAGGAACAGGACCCAAATTAGGCCAAATACATTCTCTTTTCTAAGAATATGAATCTTAAATGGAGGCACATAGGGATAGAAACAGTTGGCCCTGAGTCCCTTAGTGGCCAACCCTTAAGAAACACCCCATTTATTTCTGCTGCTGAGGTCTCAGGGATTTCTCTTGCTGTCAAGCACTCAAGATTATAACTTACTTTTGTTATGTGAGTTACACAGTATTCTTTTCTTATTGAAAAATAGAAAAGAAGGAAGGAAGATGGGAGGAAATAAAATGCTCAAAATTTTGAAATTTTAGTAATTCTATTCATAGGAATTTTCTTAAGAAAATTATGAGATATCAACCTAAAAATTTACAAAGTAAATTTACAATGGTGAAAAATAAAAACAAATCTAAAGGGCATACATAATACTATGATGCTATAAAAACAATTATCTTTACTAAAATTTTATGGGGCACCTGCATAACTTGGTCAGTTGACTCTGGATTTTGGCTCAGGTCATGATCTCACAGGTTCATGAGCTCAAGCCCCACATCAGGCTCTGCAACGATGGCACGAAGCCTGCTTAGGATTCTCTCTCTGCCCCTCCCCTGCTCATGCTTTTTCTCCATCTCTCTAAAAAAATAAATAAGCAAAAATTTTAAATATTTTATAACAGTTCAAACGATTGTTAGTCATAACAAAACAAAGCAACAACTAGAATAAAAACTATGTACTATACAATCCCAGTGAAACATACACACATGGGCAATCATAACATTAGGAAGAAAAATCTACTACATGCTGACTGTGGTTGTCTTTGGGGTATAAATCTGATTTATCAATTTGAATAAAATGTCATTATCAACTGAGTTATAACAGAGTCCCTATAATTTTTCTTTGTTTCCATATTGTATCTTAATGAAAAAATGGCAAATTTATTCAGTTATAAAAAAAATAACTGTGATTTAAATGTCATAACTTTCATAGTGAGACTGTGAACTTTTTATATTTCTATTTCCAATCCATTTCATCCAATTCAAAAATCCAAAGTAATTTTCTCTTCTATGTATTTGCACCAGAGGTAAGGAGGTTGGTGGGACATGCCTGTATGTTACAGTTCCAAGCCTTGCTCTTTGGTCTAAGTGCCACTCAAATCACTGATTACAAATTAATTCCCACCTTTCAAAATCTATACTGTAGTCCCTTACCACCTTTGGTCACCAACTTTCACCTTATATCTGAATGTACACACACTATTACTCATTCTGGCTATCTTGCTTTTTGCCTCAAAAACTCAAGAAAGTGAATTATAATATAAATTTTTTTATTTTTCTGATGCTGTTTAATTTCAATGTTGCTGCTGTAATGTTTTCTTCTATTAATTTTTTCATTTACATGATGCGTTAAAGAGAACTTTCCCAAAAACTACTATTTATAATACTAATCCTTTAAAAAAGTGTTTTACATTAAAACAATTAAAAAAAATCTTTGGGGAAAAATAAAGATGAAAGTTTTTTGTACTCAGCTTATTTTGCATTACTTTGCACATTCACTTACATGATTTTAAGTGGTCTTATGCTATTTGAGTGTATTATCTCAACTGGACTATATTCTTTAAAGGAAAGAACAATTATCCCATTGTCTGTGTTTCCCCTACACAGTGCTTTACACAATATCTTATATACATTAGTGGCTTAAAACGTTTTCTAATCCACTTTATCATATTTATATATCATGATTCAGAATTTAATATCTAGTTTTCAAAGAGCCATTGACAACAGTACCTATGGAAACAATGAGTACTGAAGCAAACCATGGAGTAATCTTTACCTGTTTCCAGTCTAAATAAACTGCTGATCTCATATACGGATCATTTTAATTTAGTTTGTCGAATAATGAGTTTATCTTGATGTCACAATTTTTCTCCTTATAAAATATAATATTTTAGTATTCAGATATAAATTAAACCAGGAGAATATGGCTTCTACAATTCCTTTTATTGACCTGTTATTTAGAATACAAGTTGCCATCTGAAAGGGACTAGCCCAGGATTAAATTGTGTGTGCCCATTCATTTTAGTGAAAAGAAAAATGTTTTTTTAAAAGAATCCCTCAATTTGTACAATAAAAATTCAGCTATTCTATAATTTACCTATAAAAGAGTTGAAGAATACAACATTCCTCCCATCTACCTCTATTTCTCTATATCTACACACACACACATACGTATATGTTAACAAATATATTTTTTTCTGGTCTTAAAAAAATGAAACAGTAGACTTAAAAAAAGTTGTTACCTTAAGTGGGGGAGCAACGACAGAATAAAAGGATAGAGATGGAAACAGAAATCCAAGATATACCTAGTTTTAAATATTGGGCTTTGAATTAATATAAATATTTGAACATAATTTATGAAACCAAAGCCAAATTGATATAAATACAACTAATACCTAAAATTCAAAAGCAAAATAAAACAAACAAAACAAATGACATAGTGTATTGGTGGCACAACATCACAGGGACAAACTGTTTCAAGTGGCTTTAACCAGTGATTTTGACAAAACTTGGTAGTATGTATCTTAAATCAAAAATCATTTAGGAGAAAAAAAAAGCTTAAGTATCTTTCACTGATATTTTTTTTAAACTACTGTATTGAGGTATGACTGACATATCAAGAGCTGTATATATTTAATGTATACCACTCGTTGAGTTTGGGGATAAGTGTACATACCCCTGTAAAACCATCACTCTCATCAAAGACATACCCATCACCTGTCAAAGTGATGTGTCCTCCTGCCCCCTTTATTAGTATTTTGTGTATGTGGTAAGAACTCTTAACAGAAGATAAATCTTCTTAGCAAACTTTAATTATATTATACAGTATTGTTATCTACAGAAACTATAGTATCTGATAGATCTCTAGAGCTTAGTTACCTTAGAGAACTGAAACATACTCTTTAACTGTCGCCTCTCCACTTTTCCCTTCCCCAGCCCCTGGCAACCACCATTATACTCTCTGGTTGTATGAATTTGAGTATCTTATATTTTACATGTAAGTGAGATCATACAGTGTTTTTCAGTCATCACAGTGTTTATGATAATGCTAGTAGTGTTATTTTGAGACTGTCATATGTATATAATCGGAGAAAGCAAATATAGTAATTAAATGGTGTCATTTAGATCTTGGATTTTTATTAAGAAAGGAGATACAGATAAAGATAGAAGTTAATAAAAAAAAAAAAAAGAAGTAATCCTGAATGTGAACTAGGGTATCAAGATGAACCCATGATTCTTTTTTTCTTAGCTAAAAAGTCCTAAAAACATAATTGTTGGTAGCAGTGGGCATTTCTAATACTTGAATTATGGTCTGTAAATATTGTATATTCACTTGGTGAAGTGGCTGAGGAGAGGGCACTGGGCACATAAGTGTCAAGAGATGCCCTTAGGAACCCACTGGGTTTGAGGCTCTTCTTGTCTGTCTCCACTGTGTAGCAGCAACCATTAAGCCTACAAGACTTTCTGCCAATACAGAAAATCCTGTCTTTACCTTTTAAAAAGCAGGTGGCAGTCAGAATTTCAAGTTCAGTGGAACTTGAAGTCTGTAACTTGCAAGAGAAAATCCTCTGCCCCACACATGAAAAACAATCAAATCCAATCAAGTGCAATCCTCTGCCCCACACATGAAAAACAATCAAATCAAATCAAAACAAATCAAATCTGGAAGAATGTAAGACTGTGGAAATGAGAATCAAAAATTTCACAATTGAGTCACAGGGGATGATGATGATGAAAGAGGCTAATCACACTTCAACTCCTTTTTTCCAATACCCATATATTCTACTATTAAAAATATAGCACCTGATAATGGCCATGAGTTCAGGACCTATACCAGCTCCTAGAAGACAGAGCCAAAGTCCCAGAGCTGATGCTTTAGATAAGCATTGTGCCATGTTCTAGTAAGCCAGCTGCTTCTGGGTGAGGAATATATATTAAGACCAGTGGCTATCTTGTTCTAGAGCCTATCGTAACACCTCCTTTAACATAAAATATTTGGGCTGAAGGAACATGTGTGGGTACTGTGTTGATAGGTGAGACATCCTGGTAAGCCGGGGGGTGGTAGCCATGATGGCAGCATTTCAGAAATGGAAGGCAGATCAATATCAAGTGTACAGTAAAGATCAATCTGGTGAGGATTCATCACTAATCATGTTGAATGGGATTGATTTAACAAAACTACCACAGAGTGGCCAACCAGTTACCTTGAGAAATGCTGCCATAGTGTGTAGTCAGAATTCATTTCTGGTAATGGCAAATCTAGTCTACAGCAGTGGCATTAGTGGGTGTTAAAGCTTGTTGAGAAGGAGTACAAACTGGTGGGCCCATACAAAGCTTCGGCTGCTATCATCATGAAAACACTTTTTATGGGCCCATTACACCTGCATTAGAATGTCCCTCTAGTTTCTGAGAGCCTGTATCCAATGGAGGCTCATGTACACATTAACATAATATGCAAGGATTCTATTATGCCCAATTTCATCAACTCATCTGATTCATCCAATTCTCGGACCTGCTCCTGTAATTTTATCCTTTTAATGGCCCTAACCAAATCATTTACCACTAGGCAGCAGTCTGTGGAAAGGATAAGTCCACTTATCCTCGTATAAAAAGTAAATAACCATGTTTCTGCTCATAGCTCTAGGCACTGAAGGATTACTTTTACTGCTATTCATCAAATTGGCCCCAAAATATTACAACTGTGCACTTTGAGCTAGTACTATTCACTTGGGTCTAACACCAACATATTGAATAATTTACAGATTAAATCCTATAATATCTTCACTTATATATATTTTTTTAAATTTTTTTTAACGTTTATTTATTTTTGAGACAGAGAGAGACAGAGCATGAACGGGGGAGGGTCAGAGAGAGGGAAACACAGAATCTGAAACAGGCTCCAGGCTCTGAGCTGTCAGCAAAGAGCCCGACGGGGGGCTCAAACTCACGGACCGTGAGATCATGACCTGAGCCGAAGTCGGCCGCTTAACCGACTGAGCCACCCAGGCGCGCCCACTTATATTTTAAAACAATGAGACAGAGAGAGAGAGAGAGAGAGAGAGACAGAGACAGAGACAGAGAGACAGAGAGAGAGAGAGAGACAAAGGGTGAGGGAAAGGGTGAGGGAGAGGAAGGGAAATGGTAGCTAGTAACAGGACACGGTATAGAAGAAACAACTTTGGCCATAAGATGGTAATTCTTTTTTTTTTTTTTTTTTTTTTTAAATTTTTTTTTCAACGTTTTTTATTTATTTTTGGGACAGAGAGAGACAGAGCATGAACGGGGGAGGGGCAGAGAGAGAGGGAGGCACAGAAGCGGAAACAGGCTCCAGGCTCTGAGCCATCAGCCCAGAGCCTGACGCGGGGCTCGAACTCATGGACTGCGAGATCGTGACCTGGCTGAAGTCGGACGCTTAACCGACTGCGCCACCCAGGCGCCCCAAGATGGTAATTCTTAAAGCCAAGCAATAGCTAGAAAAGTGTGCCTTATACCATTTTTCTACTTTCATATGTGGTTGTAATATTTCATAATACAACATTAAAATAAAACTCCCACTACTAAGTTCTGGCACGCATGCAGCGAAGTTGCATATGTAATAACATGGGGAAAATCATCATCTTAGCAGTTGGTATGATAATTCTTTTGTGGAGAAAGACTTACTCTGTAGAGAAAATAAAAATCATTTAAATAAGATGCTGTATGCTTAGTGATATGGCCACTCTACAAACTTTAGTAAAGTACCAAACAAATGCTTGATCCATTAAAACTTTCTGGGAAATATGATTAATGGATTCAATCTTTAATTAAGGTTAGGGAAGCAAAACGTAAACAGCCAACGCAGAAAAGGATGACAATTGGCAAATGGATTGTACAATGTGTCAGGTAGACTCCAAAAACTACAACATGAATTCATTCCCTTTGTATATATACTTGCTATTTTGTCATCAAGAAGGAAATCTATTTGCCCAGACACAAACTGGTCTGCTTTTGTGATTTTCCTTGACCAACAGAATGTGGCAGAAGTGGCACTGTACCAGTTCCAATCTTAGCCTTTAAGAAATGTAGCAGCTTGTGCTATTTCTCTGGGAAGAAATGTGAAGGTCCTGAGACCACCATGTTGTGAGGAAGCCCAAGTTTGCTACATGGAGTATCCACATGAAGGAGAACCAAGGAACCAGACACATGACCCCAGTCCCAGACCAGCATCTGAGCCAGTCCCTAGCCATGTGAGCAATACTACCAGAGACTCCAGACATTATCAGCAGACATAAAATGCCCTTGGTGTCCCATGTGTGAATTCCTGACCCACGGAATTGTGAATAAATAAAACAATTGCATTTTAAGCTACTATTTTGGGGGATGGTTTACTATGCAAAATTAGAAAACTAAATGTCTAACAGTAAGAAAAGTAACTTATACTACATTCATAAGAGTTTTATATATTCTTTGTGAATGAAAGCAGTGAAAATAACAGGAAATGCTTACAAAGTAATGATAGATAACAAATTGATATACATTATATGTGCACTCTGATTAAAACTGAATTTAAAAACAATAAAAAGAGATATAGAAATATCATATCAATAACCTAAAATCTGTGTTTAGAGTTGATATTAACTAAAGTTACTGATATATAATAGAGTGAAATTATTTTTATTTCATGAATATTGCATTCCAAACACCGTACTCACTCAACTTGTTTTATGCCCAGAGATTTATAAATGCTTTGGGATTGTATGGTACCAGGAAAAAAGAAAAAGCTAAGCCTGGAAAATCAACAGAAAAATGATTTACATTGTCTTTTTGAATCACGCTAGGGGACAGTAAAATATGCTGTAACAAAATGCCTGGCCTAAGATAGACTTTAAATAAGGATTAGCAGACAAGAAGAGAGACAGAAAGAGGGGAGGGGAAAAAATGACAAACTTTAGATCTTGATTTCAAGGAAAGGGTACCCTAATATAAAAATATGCACGTCAAAGGTGCCTGGGTGGCCCAGTCGGTTAAGCATCTGACTTTCAATTTTGGCTCAGGTCATTATCTCACAGTTTGTGAGTTCAAGCCCCACAATGGGTTCTGCACTGACAGCTTGGAGCCTGCATGGGAATCTCTCTCTCCTTCTCCCTCTTTCTCTACCCCTCCCTGCTTGCACACATGTACACATGCACACATGCACACTCTCTCTCACCTCAAGAAAGACACTGTAAGCCCTGATACAATAGGGGCTAATGAGAAAAATAAGCTAATATGTAATATTGTTCCTTTATTCATAGTTGTATTACGGGGTGGGGGAGGATGGGCTAAATGGGTGATGGACATTACGGAGGGCACTTGTTAGGATGAGCACTGGGTGTTATACGTAAGTGATGAATCACTAAATTTTACTCCTAAAATCATTATTACACTACATGTTAACTAACTTGGATTTAAATAAAATTTAAAAATTAAATAAAAGGAAATATTACCAATACCACCAAAAAATAGTTGGGTGAACAGTAGAGCACATTTCCCAAGGAAATGACTGAACAGTGGTATTATGAATGGGGTTTGGTTCTAGAAAGGAGCCATGCGATTTGCTACTGGTTACAAAACTAGTAGATGGCTGAAGAATCAGCAAATCAAGCTAACCACAAAAGCTTTAGTATATTTTCTGGCATCATGATGAGATTGATTTTGGAAATCTATTGGAGTTATGAAAGTGTGTAACTCCAGAAGCATCTGACACTGCCAGGATCAGTTATAAGTCTATGAGTGGATTTCGTAGACTTATAATTACACTAGTTGACAAATTATAATTGAATAAAACAATTTCTTTACTGATAAATACAGGTGTAGGTCTTACTCTAGAGAGTAACATAGCACATAACATTTACTTTATATTTCGTCAATCAAAAAAATTTTTTTACAAAAAGTATTTCAGAAACGTGGCTATTTACCCAAGAACTATATTCTTACCACATATAAGGAATCATTAGAGTTATCTTATTTGTAGTTCTGAAAACAAATACCACTAAAGAAATAAAGTTGAAATATGTCATTATATAAATTAAATATATCTCCATATGTAACAACTCTACCACTGCATACAATTCACAATCACTACAAGTCTCTTTTTCTTTTATTTATAGAAAAGATGCATAGCCTTCCTAACTTGGGGTCACAAGAGTTTAGATTTAGAGTCAAATTTGGTTTTAAACTAAGTCACTACCTTGGAACCATCACTTAAGAGCTACGTGAACTCAGGGAATTTAAATTCTTCAGTTTTCTTCATCTTTGATGAAGGATAAGTATGTAAGATAAAAAATTTCCCTTATGAGAGTGTGTAAAATAGTACATGGGATTTGGTAAGTACTCAATAGTAACTTAGTAAGTACTTTAGTAACATCTATCCTGATTTAGAGTATAAACTTCCCATGATGAAACATGTTAAAAAAAGATCATAGTCATTGATGAGGCAGACTGACCCACTTTCTAAAGAAGGCATACTATACATGCTGACTTTAACTATAATTTCCTTCACCTTCTGGAGAATTACCTGCTGCTTTAAACTTTATAATATTCCCAAAGTTCTAAATAACCAACTTGCATATTTAATCTCTGGAGGACAACTTCTAATTATTTCAAGTACCAAAATGAGGAAAAAGCATTTAGAAATCTCTTTAAGTAAATACAAATGGAAAATGTGAACTACACATAGTATTGCTAACTTGGAATGTTATTTTCAAATACATAATATTTAAAGATGAGAACAGTTTAAGAATATTTTATCAGTAAAAAAAGAGTTTTTTATAAGTTATGCTATTATTATATGTCAGTCATCTGAAAGAGGGGTACTAGATAACAAAATATGAGCAGTGACTTTCCCAAGGTAAGATAGAACCTGGATGATCTTTTGTGATTCCTTAAATCCTTGTCTATCTTGACTGGTTACGTGCTTGGGTATTTTACATTGGCCCACACCAAATGGTTTAGGTGAAAATTGTTTAGGTGCTGTGTCCAGTCTGACTTAGCAAACGTCTCAAAAGTTTAGATTTTCTGATATAATTGTTTACTAAGTATTACTGTATTACATTACTAGATATAAAGCAGTCTAATTTGTTTTCTGATACTTGTATCTTCAAATCTCCATTTCAAATGAGCTTGTTTTTTTTTTTTTTTGTTTTTGTTTTAAAACAAATCAAAAGAGAGAGAGAGAGAGAGGGAGAAAGAGACAATTGTAGAATTTCTTGACACCATTTTCAGTAACTCTCTGATTTGGTTGTATCCATACAACCATATCAATCCATCCATCCATCAATCCATCAATCCATACAATTGTCTTGTAGCTCAATTAGAAGTCTTGCTTCTAGAATTTATATAAGATCTTTTTTTTTCTAATAGAAATATGACTTTTGAGGACAAATTCATTTTAACTAAACATTAAATAACCTGGAAAGATAAACTGTAAAAATTTGTGTTATAGTAGGACCTCTCCCCAGGTTGGGGAAAACAAGAACTGAAATCATGCTTTCTTAAATAATTTCTGTTTATTGTAAGGGGCTGCTTAAAAACACTGTAGATTCAGTGAGGTTCATTTATAATAACAATGATTTCAAATATTTGCATAATTCTCCATCAATGTTCATACAAATGTGCACATGAACTGTCAACACACAATTAGCCTTTAAGACTAGTTTTATGTCAGAAACTGCCCACACATGGTGAACCATCTTGGGCTACTGTACATTGAAAAGATCATATCTGGTTTGTGTGGAAAAAATGACATTCCCAGTTCTTTAATGAAATGATCTTATTTAATTCATTTCCAAACAGGTAAAGAAACCACCCTTTTAAAAGCTTTGAGCTTTTAAAAGCTCATACATTATCAGTCGCTTTTGTTTTTCCCACTCTGTTACTTTGCTACTCCTTTCTTTATGTAATTATGTTCTTCCATTTGAGTTTAACCTTACAAGGTAATCTTTCAATATTGTAAATGAATGTAGGGAATTCAAGGTAATGGTATACACAATTAGTTGTACTGTGCTGAGGACTATGGCATCACAATCTCATCATTTTGGTAAATTTTTCAAAGTTTCCTTCATATGTAGCTGACATCTTACCACTTTTTCTCAAAACAATGTTCACAGAATATTTGTGACAAATTTTAATAAAAACAAATTCTTTCAGGAAACACCACATTTTACTATGAGAGGATAGGTATCCTGTGTGCACCGATACCCAGTGAAATACTTAAGGATTAGTAAATATTCTATTTAAACTCCTTAAGTCACTTTTATCCACTTACCCATGCAATAACTTATTAACTAATTCATTCATAAAACATCTGTTGAGGACTCTGCTAAATGTTGATGATAAACATGTTAAGAAGTGTCTCTCACATAGAGGTGGTGGCTGCTCTGATAATTCATCCTAAAAATCTATGTTTTCTATTCCAATTATATTCCAACTAAGACCACATGGGTAAAAGTGAGCATTTCATATTTCAGAATCTAAACTGTACAGACCAAGGACATATGCTCTGGTATTAAGTCCAGCTATGTCATTATGAGATATATGACCTCAAGAGACTTGGAAAAGCCCCTAAGCTCAATTTCTTCATTTGTGAAATACAGACAATAGTGGTACCCTCATCACCACCAACATAAATACAAGCTATTTCTCATGGCTTTCTCATTCATCTCAAATAAATGATAACTTAAGAGTCAATTTATAAAACAAATAGTTCAAAATGTGTTAGTTAATGTCTGGCTTCTTCTTTAAAGGTAGAAAGCAGGAAGGAGTGTTGCTCCCACCCTACCAATAGGAAAAAAGACTATTAACTTACAAAATGATAACTTTGCTTGTACTCATCAAATTGTGAGATTGCAGGACAACCAACTAGCCTGTAATGTAAAGGAAGACGGCTTCCAAGGAGATATGGTTCTTAAGCACTGACTCAGAAGGGAAGGAAGATGGCGTAAGTAATGGGAATTCATCTAAAATTTTTAATTTATTGCTAAAGCATAGGCTAACATGAGAGTATAAAACCCCTGGGATCCAAAAACACAGTGGAGTCTACAGCCACTCAAGGTTCTTCTCCATCAAAAAGGGAACCCTCTTGCACTGTTGGTGGGAATGCAAATTGGTGCAGCCGCTCTGGAAAGCAGTGTGGAGGTTCCTCAGAAAATTAAAAATAGACCTACCCTATGACCCAGCAATAGCACTGCTAGGAATTTATCCAAGGGATACAGGAGTACTGATGCATAGGGGCACTTGTACCCCAATGTTTATAGCAGCACTCTCAACAATAGCCAAATTATGGAAAGAGCCTAAATGTCCATCAACTGATGAATGGATAAAGAAATTGTGGTTTATATACACAATGGAATACTACATGGCAATGAGAAAGAATGAAATATGGCCTTTTGTAGCAACATGGATGGAACTGGAGAGTGTGATGCTAAGTGAAATAAGCCGTACAGAGAAAGACAGATACCATATGGTTTCACTCTTATGTGGATCCTGAGAAACTTAACAGAAACCCATGGGGGAGGGGAAGGAAAAAAAAAAAAAAGAGGTTAGAGTGGGAGAGAGCCAAAGCATAAGAGACTTAAAAACTGAGAACAAACTGAGGGTTGATGGGGGGTGGGAGGAAGGGGAGGGTGGGTGATGGGTATTGAGGAGGGCACCTTTTGGGATGAGCACTGGGTGTTGTATGGAAACCAATTTGACAATAAATTTCATATATTAAAAATAAATAAATAAATAAATAAATAAAAGGTTCTTCTCCATCAACCTCTACCACTTCCCATGAGAAAGAGCAGAAACAGGGAGACCAGAGAAAGTCTCCCTCACAGTGCAAATGAGAAGAGGAGAGGGCTGTCACTGTAGGAAAAGCCAAAAACCCTGTCAAGACCATTCTGCCCATGGAACAAGAGCCTAAATTTGTGACAAAGACAAGAACGCTTATCATTCCAGGGTACAGGTATAGACCCATGTGGCTGGGGAAGGAAAGGAAAAAATCCCTTTGGTACTGAGGGATTATCAGAGTCTCCTACTACTAAAAGGAGGACAGAATCCATGAGAAAATTTCAAGTTAGGAACAAAGAGCCCAAAACTATATAAAGACAATAGAGAAGTCCTCTGTCTTTCACCACTAGGCTGGCAAGCACAGAGTAATAGGCAACAGCGGTACACCTCTGGGGGAAGGGAGAGCATGGAGACAAACCCTCCCTGAGGTGTGGGCACAGTGGGAAAATCTTCATATTAACAGAGAAACAATGAGAAAAAAATGGCAAACCAGTGCCCCTCCAAGAACAAGGTCATGCTAGAGAAACCTGAAGTCAGTTGTACCCTGAAGGTAATCAAAACAATGATCAAAGGCAAACTCACCTAATCTTTTAAAGACTGACTCATATTCTCCACAAGTAGCAAAGGAGAAGAAAGTGTATGGCTATTTCTAGGCATAAATACTATTTACAAATCCTACAAATTATGTTCTCTGCTCATGACAAAACTTAGGAATTAGTAACCAGAGCATATGGGGAAAAAAGCAGATGGGAAAAACTCAAATATTTGGAAATTAAGCAATCCATTTCTATATAACTCGTGGGCTAAAGAAAAAGTCACAAGGGAATTAAGAAAATACTTTAAATTGAGTAGAATTAAAAGCACAGAATATTAAAATTCTTGGAATTTACCTAAATCAGTACTTTCTAGGAATGTATAGCATTAAATGTTTACTTTAAAAAGGACAAGTCTGAATTGTGAATAAACCAGAAAAATAAGAATAAATAAAAACAAAACTAAACAGAAAGAAGGAAATACTAAAGGACATAAAACAATGATATTGAGGACAAAATAATATAATAATTATAATAAAAAACTGAATCTTTGAAAAAACAAATAAAATGGATAAATCTTTAGTCAGACTTAGCAAGAAAAAAGGGAGGAGAGAAATTACCAAAATCAAATATGAAAGGAAAGACATCTAAGAAACACACAGATATTAAAATAATAGCAAAGAATACTATGAATCACTTTAAGCCCATAAATTTTGACAACAGGTAAAATGGGCAAATTCCTTCAGATATAAACCACCAAGGCTCATTCAAGAAAAAACAATAAGTTGACTAGTTTCATATAAAGTAATTGAACTGGGAGTTAAAAAGCTTCTAACAAAGAAAACCCCAGATAGGTTCACTAGTTGGCTTCTACCAAACATTTTAGAGAGAATACCAGTTCAGTGCAAAATCTCCCAAAAAAACAGGAGAGAGTGCTTCCCAACATATTTTATGAGGCTGGCATTACCTTGAAACCAAAATCAGATAGTGTCATTACAATAAAACAAACTTACAGCCTAATATCTCTCATGAACACAGACACAAAAATATTTGAAATGTTAGTACATCATGATAAAGCAACTGTACCATACGAACACATTAAAGAGAAAATATATGATCATCTCAATCAATGAAGAAGAATCATTTGACAAAATACAATACTTGCTCATGATAAAAACTGTCAGCAAACTAGAAACAGAAAAGAATGTCCTCAGTCTATTAAAGGGCACCTCAACAAACCCTTACAGGCACCATCCTACTTACTATTAAAAGACCATTAGGTATGAAAGGAAACAAAGTTGACAGCTCACATTATCTGACTTTGGGAGTTACTTTAAAACTACAATAATCAAATTAATATTATATTAAAGAAAGAAGAGAAATACAAATAAACCGTAAAGAGAGGGTCCAGAAATAGATCCACGCATACTTGGTGAATTAGTTTTTGGTAAAGCTGCAATGGCTGTGCAGAATAGATGGTCTTTTCAACTAGTGGTGCTATAAGTATGGACATCCACAACCAAAATAATTAACTTCAAGTTGTACCTCATAGCTTAAACAAAATTAATAAAAACCAATCAGAGGCCCAAATTCAAAACCTATAATTAGAAAACATCAAGAGAAAACATAAGAGAAAAGCCTTGTGAACCTATTAGCCAAGTGTTTCTTTGTAACACAATAAACACGAGCCATTAAAAAAATATGATAAAATGGACCTTACTGAAATTAAAAACTTCAAAATAAAACCCAAACCTTCACTCTTCAAAAGATGTTAGAGAATGAAAAGACAAGGTACAGATGGGATAATATATTTGAAAAACACTTATCTGATAAAGGACTTGTGTCTAAATGTATAAGGAACTCTCAAAACTCAATTATAAGAAAACAAACCAATAAAAAATAGGCAAGATATTTCAAAAGACACTTCAGTGAATAAATAAAGCTTGCAATAAGTACATAAACACATGCTCAATATCATTAGTCATAGGGAAGTGCAAATTAAAACACAAATAAGCTCTATGGTAGGAAGGATTCTAAGATGACCCTCCAATGACCAAGCCCTTGTATGACCACCTCTCCATGAGCATTGGCTGGGGCTTCTAACTATGATGGGATATCAGGCCATGATTATATTACATTTATGGCAAAGGTGAAGGGGTTTTATGGATATAATTAAGATCTCTCATCAGTTGATTTTGAGCTAATCATAAAGAAGTTTACATTAGTGGGCCTGATCTAATTAGGTGAGCTCTTAAATGAGGGTTCAGCACTCAGAAACAAAGGAAATCAAAGATTTTTGTTGGCAGCAAAGAAGAATCAAGCTGCCATGTTATGAGATGGCCCATGACTGACAGACCTGTAAGAAGCTAAGTGTGACCTCAGGCCAAGAGCCAGTCAGAAAACAGGGACCTCAATCCCACAGTGCAAAAAACTAAACTCTGCCAATGACCTCAATGAGTCTCGAAGAAGACCTGGAGCTTCAGATAAAGTTGCAGTTCTACTGAAACCTTGACTGCAGCCTATTAAGACCTTGCACAGAGTAGCCAGTTAACCCATGCCCAGCTTTCTGACACACAGGAACTTTGAGGTAACAAATTTGTGTTGCATTAAGGTTGAAAGTATAGGGTAGCAACAACAGAAACAAATACAAAATACCATTAAACATGTACGAGAATGGTAAAAACAAAAACACAAACAAAAAACCCCAAAGACTGTCAAAGCAAAGGCTGTTTGCAATGATACTGAACAACCAGAATTCACATATTACTGATACAAATGAAAAATTACGCAGATACCTCACAGAACAATGTGACAGTTTCTTGTAAAGCTGTATGTATGCTTACCATATGACCCAGTGATTCCATGCCTGGGTATTTATCATGGGATGTGAAAATATATGTTCACATACAAACTTGTAGGGGAATGTTTACAGGGGCTTCATTTATGAATGATCCAAATTGGAAACAACCCATATACCCACCAAACCTCTGAAAGGTTAAACTGTGATATATCCATATGATCGAATACTGCTCACCAACAAAGAGGGATGACCACTTGGTACAAGCAGTAACATAGATGGATATCAAATGTTCTTGTTAAATTAATCAAAAGTCTACATACTGTATGATGCCATTAATTTTACATTTCAAATAAGATAAACCTAAGGAGAAATAAAATAGATTAGTGTTTTCCAGGGAAGACATGATCAGAGACACTGGCTACAAAGGGGCATGAGTGCTTTTTTTAGGGCTGAAAGAACAGTTATGTATCTTGATTATGTGGTACTAACTATATATTTTTGCCAAAATTCATAAACTAGACACAAACAGCATTAATTTTATTGTATATAATTATGCTTTAGTTAAACAGTAGCAAGCAAACTGAAATAACTGCTGTTTTAAATTCCCAGTGACTTAAATACGTAAAGTTTATCTCCTGCTCAGGAAAGTTCCAAATAAATGATTGTAATCCATAAGCTGTTTTCCTGAATATGTGATTCAGGGAACCAAGCTGCCCCCATTTTCTTTCTGCCTGTGCATTCATCAATACATGGATCACAAGTTCTCTTGGCTAGTCTGCCTCAGGCTGGCAAAATAAAAAAAAAATAATAATAAAATAAATAAATAAATAAATAAAACGAAACCAAATAAAATAAAATAAAGTAAAATAAGATAAAATAAATCAATCATGGGCTGGCTGACATGAGAGGGCCAGAGAGAGCATTACATTTGCTCACATCCACTGCAGCTACTGAATCCAAAGTCACAGTGACAGAAGGGAGTAGTCAAATTTAGACAATTGGTGTATATAGGAAATACAGAAAAAAGTCTTACAAATAGATAATCTGGCTATTAACAAACACAAAAACATAAACTATTTCCCACAGATAATAAAGTCTGGCCTAACAATCAAACAAACAAAAATAAAACATAACAAGGTAAAACAAACATTACTAATAAGGATGGTTGTTAATTTTTGTAGAATATAAATTCCTGAGGAATAGGTCTACTGAAATAATGTGTTATTTAAAAATGAACTGATAAAAACATTGTTGCATCCAACGTTCACCTATGGTGTCATCTTTCAGAATTCTTCCAATGAGACCTCTCTCCTGCATTGCCATTCAGATATTTTTCTGCAACGCCACTTGGCTTTTCCAAATTCAAATTAGAAAAATACATACTGGAACAAAGATGATGTCCTGAAGAAAAGCTGCACAAATCACGTTTACTAAATATAGATAACCTTCAAATGATATTTTAGGTTATTTATTCGGCATTACTATTCTAATAAGGTTTTTCTAAAATATTATACTTTCCTGATAAAAGATACATAGGGATAAAATACAATGTTTGTGTTCCTGGGTTCAACTTTGGGAACAACTTGAAAATTCTTGGAATTTTCAAAATAGTATTTAGTGACACAGGTTTTAAAATCATTTGGAGGGAGTTCCGGAAGATGGCGGCGTAGGAGGACGCTGGGCTCACCGCGCGTCCTGCTGATCACTTAGATTCCACCTACACCTGTCTAAAGAACCCAGAAAACCGCCAGAGGATTAGCAGAACGGAGTCTCCAGAGCCAAGCGCAGACGAGAGGCCCACGGAAGAGGGTAGGAAGGGCGGCGAGGCGGTGCGCGCTCCATGGACTGGCGGGAGGGAGCCGGGGCGGAGGGGCGGCTCGCCAGCCAAGCAGAGCCCCCGAGTCTGGCTGGTAAAAGCGGAGGGGCCCGACAGAGTGTGTTCCGACAGCAAGCGCGACTTACCGTCTGGGAGGTGATAAGTTAACAGCTCTGCTCGGAAAGCGGGAAGGCTGGAGGACAAAGGGAGGGAGAGCTGCTGAGCCCCCGGACGACAGAGCTCAGTTTGGTGGGGAACAAAGGTGCTCTCCAGCACCATCTCCCCCGCCCATCCCCCAGCCAAACTCCCAAAGAGAACCAGTTCCTGCCAGGGAACTTGCTTGCTCCGCGCAAACACCCAACTCTGTGCTTCTGCGGAGCCAACCCTCCGGCAGCGGATCTGACTCCCTCCCGCTGCCACAGGGCCCCTCCTGAAGTGGATCACCTAAGGAGAAGCGAGCTAAGCCTGCCCCTCCCGCCCCCGTGCACCTTGCCTACCCACCCCAGCTAATACGCCAGATCCCCAGCACCACAAGCCTGGCAGTGTGCAAGTAGCCCAGACGGGCCATGCCACCCCACAGTGAATCCCGCCCCTAGGAGAGGGGAAGAGAAGGCACACACCAGTCTGACTGTGGCCCCAGCGGTGGGCTGGGGGCAGACATCAGGTCGGACTGTGGCCCCGCCCACCAACTACAGTTATACACCACAGCACAGGGGAAGTGCCCTGCGGGTCCTCACCACTCCAGGGACTATCCAAAATGACCAAACGGAAGAATTCCCCTCAGAAGAATCTCCAGGAAATAACAACAGCTAATGAACTGATCAAAAAGGATTTAAATAATATAACAGAAAGTGAATTTAGAATAATAGTCATAAAATTAATCGCTGGGCTTGAAAACAGTATACAGGACAGCAGAGAATCTCTTGCCACAGAGATCAAGGGACTAAGGAACAGTCACGAGGAGCTGAAAAACGCTTTAAACGAAATGCAAAACAAAATGGAAACCACGACGGCTCGGATTGAAGAGGCAGAGGAGAGAATAGGTGAACTAGAAGATAAAGTTATGGAGAAAGAGGAAGCTGAAAGAAAGAGAGATAAAAAAATCCAGGAGTATGAGGGGAAAATTAGAGAACTAAGTGATACACTAAAAAGAAATAATATACGCATAATTGGTATCCCAGAGGAGGAAGAGAGAGGGAAAGGTGCTGAAGGGGTACTTGAAGAAATTATAGCTGAGAACTTCCCTGAACTGGGGAAGGAAAAAGGCATTGAAATCCAAGAGGCACAGAGAACTCCCTTCAGACGTAACTTGAATCGATCTTCTGCACGACATATCATAGTGAAACTGGCAAAATACAAGGATAAAGAGAAGATTCTGAAAGCAGCAAGGGATAAACGTGCCCTCACATATAAAGGGAGACCTATAAGACTCGTGACTGATCTCTCCTTTGAAACTTGGCAGGCCAGAAAGGCTTGGCACGATATCTTCAGTGTGCTAAACAGAAAAAATATGCAGCCGAGAATCCTTTATCCAGCAAGTCTGTCATTTAGAATAGAAGGAGAGATAAAGGTCTTCCCAAACAAACAAAAACTGAAGGAATTTGTCACCATGAAACCAGCCCTACAAGAGATCCTAAGGGGGATCCTGTGAGACAAAGTACCAGAGACATCACTACAAGCATAAAACATACAGACATCACAATGACTCTAAACCCGTATCTTTCTATAATAACACTGAATGTAAATGGATTAAATGCGCCAACCAAAAGACATAGGGTATCAGAATGGATAAAAAAACAAGACCCATCTATTTGCTGTCTACAAGAGACTCATTTTAGATCTGAGGACACCTTTAGACTGAGAGTGAGGGGATGGAGAACTATTTATCATGCTACTGGAAGCCAAAAGAAAGCTGGAGTAGCCATACTTATATCAGACAAACTAGACTTTAAATTAAAGGCTGTAACAAGAGATGAAGAAGGGCATTATATAATAATTACAGGGTCTATCCATCAGGAAGAGCTAACAATTATAAATGTCTATGCGCCAAATACCGGAGCCCCCAGATATATAAAACAATTACTCATAAACATAAGCAACCTTATTGATAAGAATGTGGTCATTGCAGGGGACTTTAACACCCCACTTACAGAAATGGATAGATCATCTAGACACACAGTCAATAAAGAAACAAGGGCCCTGAATGATACATTGGATCAGATGGACTTGACAGATATATTTAGAACTCTGCATCCCAAAGCAACAGAATATACTTTCTTCTCGAGTGCACATGGAACATTCTCCAAGATACATCATATACTGGGTCACAAAACAGCCCTTCATAAGTTTACAAGAATTGAAATTATACCATGCATACTTTCAGACCACAATGCTATGAAGCTTGAAATCAACCACAGGAAAAAGTCTGGAAAACCTCCAAAAGCATGGAGGTTAAAGAACACCCTACTAACGAATGAGTGGGTCAACCAGGCAATTAGAGAAGAAATTAAAAAATATATGGAAACAAACGAAAATGAAAATACAACAATCCAAACGCTTTGGGATGCAGGGAAGGCAGTCCTGAGAGGAAAATACATCGCAATCCAGGCCTATCTCAAGAAACAAGAAAAATCCCAAATACAAAATCTAACAGCACACCTAAAGGAAATAGAAGCAGAACAGCAAAGGCAGCCTAAACCCAGCAGAAGAAGAGAAATCATAAAGATCAGAGCAGAAATAAACAATATAGAATCTAAAAAAAACTGTAGAGCAGATCAACGAAACCAAGAGTTGGTTTTTTGAAAAAATAAACAAAATTGACAAACCTCTAGCCAGGCTTCTCAAAAAGAAAAGGGAGATGACCCAAATAGATAAAATCATGAATGAAAATGGAATTATTACAACCAATCCCTCAGAGATACAAACAATTATCAGGGAATACTATGAAAAATTATATGCCAACAAATTGGACAACCTGGAAGAAATGGACAAATTCCTAAACACCCACACTCTTCCAAAACTCAATCAGGAGGAAATAGAAAGCTTGAACAGACCCATAACCAGCGAAGAAATTGAATCGGTTATCAAAAATCTCCCAACAAATAAGAGTCCAGGACCAGATGGCTTCCCAGGGGAGTTCTACCAGACGTTTAAAGCAGAGATAATACCTATCCTTCTCAAGCTATTCCAAGAAATAGAAAGGGAAGGAAAACTTCCAGACTCATTCTATGAAGCCAGTATTACTTTGATTCCTAAACCAGACAGAGACCCAGTAAAAAAAGAGAACTACAGGCCAATATCCCTGATGAATATGGATGCAAAAATTCTCAATAAGATACTAGCAAATCGAATTCAACAGCATATAAAAAGAATTATTCACCATGATCAAGTGGGATTCATTCCTGGGATGCAGGGCTGGTTCAACATTCGCAAATCGATCAACGTGATACATCACATTAACAAAAAAAAAGAGAAGAACCATATGATCCTGTCAATCGATGCAGAAAAGGCCTTTGACAAAATCCAGCACCCTTTCTTAATAAAAACCCTTGAGAAAGTCGGGATAGAAGGAACATACTTAAAGATCATAAAAGCCATTTATGAAAAGCCCACACCTAACATCATCCTCAATGGGGAAAAACAGAGCTTTTTCCCTGAGATCAGGAACACGACAGGGATGCCCACTCTCACCGCTGTTGTTTAACATAGTGTTGGAAGTTCTAGCATCAGCAATCAGACAGCAAAAGGAAATCAAAGGCATCAAAATTGGCAATGATGAAGTCAAGCTTTCACTTTTTGCAGATGACATGATATTATACATGGAAAATCCGATAGACTCCACCAAAAGTCTGCTAGAACTGATACATGAATTCAGCAAAGTTGCAGGATACAAAATCAATGTACAGAAATCAGTTGCATTCTTATACACTAACAATGAAGCAACAGAAAGACAAATAAAGAAACTGATCCCATTCACAATTGCACCAAGAAGCATAAAATACCTAGGGATAAATCTAACCAAAGATGTAAAAGATCTGTATGCTGAAAACTATAGAAAGCTTATGCAGGTAATTGAAGAAGATATAAAGAAATGGAAAGCCATTCCCTGCTCATGGATTGGAAGAATAAATATTGTCAAAATGTCAATACTACCCAAAGCTATCTACACATTCAATGCAATCCCAATCAAAATTGCACCAGCATTCTTCTCGAAACTAGAACAAGCAATCCTAAAATTCATATGGAACCACAAAAGGCCCCGAATAGCCAAAGTCATTTTGAAGAAGAAGACCAAAGCAGGAGGCATCACAATCCCAGACTTTAGCCTCTACTACAAAGCTGTCATCATCAAGACAGCATGGTATTGGCATAAAAACAGACACATAGACCAATGGAATCGAATAGAAACCCCAGAACTAGACCCACAAACGTATGGCCAACTCATCTTTGACAAAGCAGGAAAGAACATCCAATGGAAAAAAGACAGTCTCTTTAACAAATGGTGCTGGGAGAACTGGACAGCAACATGCAGAAGGTTGAAACTAGACCACTTTCTCACACCATTCACAAAAATAAATTCAAAATGGATAAAGGACCTGAATGTGAGACAGGAAACCATCAAAACCTTAGAGGAGAAAGCAGGAAAAGACCTCTCTGACCTCAGCCGTAGCAATCTCTTACTCGGCACATCCCCAAAGGCAAGGGAATTAAAAGCAAAAGTGAATTACTGGGACCTTATGAAGATAAAAAGCTTCTGCACAGCAAAGGAAACAATCAACAAAACTAAAAGGCAACCAAAGGAATGGGAAAAGATATTTGCAAATGACACATCGGACAAAGGGCTGGTATCCAAAATCTGTAAAGAGCTCATCAAACTCCACACCCGAAAAACAAATAACCCAGTGAAGAAATGGGCAGAAAACATGAATAGACACTTCTCTAAAGAAGACATCCGGATGGCCAACAGGCACATGAAAAGATGTTCAACGTCGCTCCTTATCAGGGAAATACAAATCAAAACCACACTCAGATACCACCTCACGCCAGTCAGAGTGGCCAAAATGAAGAAATCAGGAGACTCTAGATGCTGGAGAGGATGTGGAGAAACAGGAACCGTCTTGCACTGTTGGTGGGAATGCAAATTGGTGCAGCCGCTCTGGAAAGCAGTGTGGAGGTTCCTCAGAAAATTAAAAATAGACCTACCCTATGACCCAGCAATAGCACTGCTAGGAATTTATCCAAGGGATACAGGAGTACTGATGCATAGGGGCACTTGTACCCCAATGTTTATAGCAGCACTCTCAACAATAGCCAAATTATGGAAAGAGCCTAAATGTCCATCAACTGATGAATGGATAAAGAAATTGTGGTTTATATACACAATGGAATACTACGTGGCAATGAGAAAAAATGAAATATGGCCTTTTGTAGCAACGTGGATAGAAATGGAGAGTGTGATGCTAAGTGAAATAAGCCATACAGAGAAAGACAGATACCATATGTTTTCACTCTTATGTGGATCCTGAGAAACGTAACAGAAACCCATGGGGGAGGGGAAGGAAAAAAAAAAAAAAAAGAGGTTAGAGTGGGAGAGAGCCAAAGCATAAGAGACTGTTAAAAACTGAGAACAAACTGAGGGTTGATGGGGGGTGGGAGGGAGGGCAGGGTGGGTGATGGGTATTGAGGAGGGCACCTTTTGGGATGAGCACTGGGTGTTGTATGGAAACCAATTTGACAGTAAATTTCATATATTAAAAAATAAAAAAAAAAAAGACAGTAAAAAAATAAAATAAAATCATTTGGAGAATGCAAAATAAACATAGTTTAGCTCATTTTAATATTTTGGTTGCTAGATGATATCATATAATAGCACATATGCAAAATTCTGTAACCTATTTTTCTGTATGTAAACTATTCTTTTAGGGTTAGTTAGTAAATAGCGTTATTACAGTTCATAATCTACAAAGAAATATTTTTTTACTCAATTTAACGTTTTCGAAAAGCTATTTAACAAAAAAACTTGGATTGAATCATTCCACATATCACCAGTGATAAATGAGAGACATTTTGTATGCTGTAAGAATTAAAGAAAATTCTTTTCTCATTCCATGACTATCGCCCAACTACTGTTTTAATCAACTTGTAGAAGAAAAAAAGTATATTTATAAAGAATATGCTGGTCCTCTTGAAGGATGAGGCAGAGCAAAATCGCCCAACTGCCTACTGCTTCATATATGTAACAAATCACATATGGTGTTATAGATTCTGGTCATCTGTGTAAAAGTGCAGCTATGGTTCTTGTGTTTATCTAAATTTCATTACTCAAATTATTTTCTGATCAATAAATTGATTTTAAGTTGCAATCTTATGAACTTCTTCTATCAGTCATCATTTGTGGTTATTAATGCAAGGGATATGGCATGTTTGTGTTAAATTGGCACAGCATGAAGCGTGAATTTTATGATATATTTTAAACTCCATGTTCATGAATTGTTTTCTTCTGAGTGGGTGGATCACAGCTATATAAAGACACGTTATGTTTCAAGGTCTGTCTCAATTTGAAATATATATATTTATTTACAGAGTATAAATAAGAAACAAAATGAGGAAAATTAAATTTGAAGAACTCAGGATTTCAAAAGCTTTGAACATTATTTTAAAAATTAGTTTTGAGGGGAGACTAATCAGTGGGACAAAGATTAGAGAAAACCATCAGCCTGTTCTAATGAAAAGTAATAGTGTCAAGGAAAAGTGAGACCAAGTGAGGAAGAAGACAACGACCAAGTACTGTGAGGTAGATGGTGTGGAGTGGGCCTTTGGTGTTCCCAGGGATGTCAGTGCCTCATAGATTTTATGCAGCATGATATGCCTGGTTTTAAAAAGATGAGTTACTAATCAATTATTAACCAAGTGACTAATTTGCTGTTTGAGTGAATTAATCTAATAATTCATCAAATTTAGTCAAAAGAACCCAGAAATTTATTAACACTGTATATTAATAATAAATTCTTACTTTTGCATGTATGAAATTTCATACAACATAAAAGTGGGAATTTTATGTACTACATAGATTCAGAAAAACATTATATATATATAGTGAGTATAATATATATATATATATATATATATATATATATATATATATATATATACTACTGAAATTTACTATCTGCCTTTGTTATTTGTTTTAAATATTTATTTATTTCGAGAAAAAGAGAGAGAGAAAGAGAGAGAAAGCATGAGCAGGGGAGGGGCAGAGAGACAGGGAGACAGAGAGACTCCCAAGCAGCCTCTGTGCCGTCGGCACATAGCCTTTCCCTTTGGTCTTAAGATCCTTTTCTGTGCTAAAGTCATATTAGATAAACACAAGATTAGCTTCCTATTGAAGTTTGAGCTTAATAATAGCATATTTAATTAAAAATTACACTTGAGTGCTGTCTAGTTCCTTCACTTGTTCACAAATACTGATTATGCATCTACCATTGCCAGGCATCACAGTGTTGAGAAAAACAAAAAAACAAACAACACTATATGGTGCCTGCAGGGAAGAGGCTTGAGATATAAATTATAACACTTTCACCAAAAAGGCTAGATGTTATGATTAGGATACACACAGTGAAGCAGAGTTTTATGGTGATACATGAGCATAAATGAGATCATGAAAAACCTGAGCGAAGAACATCAGAGTGAGCAAAAGTAATCTGAAAAATGAGCACACCTTAATCATCTAGAGTATCCCTAGAAGAGGAAACAGGGCATGGAAATAGGTTATGCCAGAAAAAAGGCACAGACAGGGAGCTGAAGTAGGCACAGTGAGGAAAGTAGGAAGCATCAGGCCAGTGAAGTACGTCCTGGCAGGAACTTGCAAGTCCTGGTAGGCTGAAGAGGTCTTCTTTCCTTCATCTGAGATCAATAAGAAGGTATCAAAGTATTTTATATTTATGTGCTATAGTTGTCTAGGTGAGAGAGATTGGTAGCCAGCCAAGTGTCCTAAACAGAAATGATTTTCCAAGACTCTGAGACCTATCCTACCAAGAAAGAAGATTTTATGGTCTTCTGTGTAACCTACTCTTAGTTACAGTGATAGTCAAAATCTACCTGCTTGTAAGAAATCAGAGATCTTCACCAAGAAGTGCTGGCCATTTAGAAGCATTTAGAAGCAAAAGTGAAGGACATGTCAGTGAGAAGTGAGAAGTGAAGGACATGTCAGTGAGAGTTGCCTGGAAGTTACCCTCAGTTTAGTGCCATATGGGTCTCACTATGAAGCAGCTCTCAACATAGCAGATCACTTAACCAGAGCAAGCACACAAGATGAGCCTTAGAGAGAATGTGTAAGGTGCTACTGCCATATTCTAGTTGTTATAAGCAAGCCACTAGGTCCAGTCCACACATAAGGGAAGGAGACTCTACAAGAGCATGACAACCAGAGGTGGGGATAATTGGAGGATGTTTTAGAAGTGGCCTACCACAATAGTAAGCTTTAAAATGCACAGCAAACATGAACTGGAGTGACAAAATGAGGTCATGGTTTAGAAGTTGCCTATTAGACATAATAAAATGCATTCTGGTACATTCCAGGAAACTAGCTTGCAAAATAGAAATAGAAAAGGGGAAAAATAATAGTTCTAAACTTCTAGGAGATAATGGTGACAAGGAAGTAATAAGCTCCAGGCAAACTGGGGATGTATGGCACACTATAATTGCCTGTTGACTATTCTGTTTGCCACGAGACTATCAGCTCCAAGAGGACAGGAGTTGTGCTGTCACTTACCCTTAAAACCTCTTATCTAGTACACTATAAAAACATTTTAGGTGCTCAATAAATATTACAGGAAGGACAAAGAACTTTGACCTCTTCACCTTGTTTTAGAAGGCTTTGCCTATGCAAGAGTGAGCAGTGATTCCCACAGGTCACATATTAGATGCCAAGGCTTTCTAGTTTCATGATATTTGTTCATTACACTGATTATGGTTTAGGAGAAATGGCTTAAGTCTAAAAATCTATTTGTACATTACCAGAGTAAAATTATATTTTTGATCTTTTAAATGGCACACAGTTGTGAGAATTTGGACAAGGGACAGGAGGATGTGGGAGTAGGAGAGCTACAATTCTTAGCAGCTATCTTTGTTTTTCAGAAGTTTATAAGTGGAAAGTCTTGATACATAATGGAATAACCAAAAATTCAAGGCAATTCGTAACAAGGGTCAATAAATTATCACAAATGAAGAGCTATGGACACTTAAGGGAGAAAAAAGTTACTAGAATTAGGACGGTCAGGAAACCTTAAGAGATGGCACGGGAATTCAAAGGATGACATTCTGACAAGAAGAGAAGAAGGGACAGACATGCTACATAAAAAGAAGATGTTAAGAATATTCAGGGAATTGCTGTGGGGAAACAGAAGCCCAGTGTTATGGATGCTGACATCTTACTGACCACTGTTTGCTGCCAATTTATAAAACTGAAAATAAGAAGTGTCATTTAAGAAGGACTTTGCTCCTCGCCTTGCTTTTACATTCACTTAACCTGAGTCTCAATTTCCGCACCTGTAAAATTGAGAACCATAGTAATCCAGCGTCCTGGGATTTGTGTGAGGATGGAGTGGTATCTGTGTTTAGGGGACTTTATTAGTGGGCATACTTAATGAGAAACCACTTCTAATCCCTTCTTATTTCTTCTATCATTCAGGCTGGAGATTCAGGTTTTCTATTGTTTTAACCACCTTCTAATAGAGGAATGCCTTTTCTAAACCTAAGATTTCAGAAAGCTGTCTAGGAAGGGCTTCTCTTTCCATAATTAAAAGAGAAATAGTGAACTGATAGAGCAGAAGCTTAGAGTCAGACAATGTAAATCCCCCAGGAATTCACAAATTCCCTGTAAACACAGTGGATCTTCAACAGATACTTGGTAGGTACAGGCTAATTTTAACTAAAGCTACAATGACGGACTGATATTGGAGTTAGAGGCATAAATACAAGATAATTCTTCTGAGTAGAGCTCAGATTGCACAGAAATAGCTATAATATGAAACCCTTTAATATTTGCATAACTTATGTGAAGTTTCTCATATATTTAATATTATTCAGGAATAGAGTATATTTATAAATTCTTTAATAACTCTCACCTTCTAATCCAAAACTTCAATGGCTATCTTAATCAGCATCATATAATTTATTATAAGAACAGAAGAAATTAGAAGAACTTTTCACAGGCAACATTTTAGAGGAGAGGATTTAAGAGAAAAACCTGGGATGACTAATGAATATTTCAGAAAATTGATCAAGGGATGCTGTTTTGTGGCCACATTTCTTATTTTTACTGCAGACATTCCATTGGATGCACATACATAAGTGGGTTGCTTTCAATAAATTCTTTGACCGTTTAGCATCTGACACAGGTGGTTACCCCTGTGGTGACCATGCTCTTACATTCTTCTGATCTTTTTTTTCCTTTCCACTTTCTAAAAGAAGCTTTCTTCCTCTTTAAACTTTTTGACAATTAGTAATCCTCAAGGTCTCTCCCTGGCTTGCTCTTTTCTTTCTACACCCTACATTTCTCGGTCCATCAGTGGCACACACTTCTTTATCTTTGACCCATACCTCTCTCCTAAGCATTTCCCGGACTACGAAGCCAGCAATTCCAAGGCACAACCCTCATTACTGTCCCCCTCCAAACCTACACCCTCACCTAATCTCAAACTGGTGAATGATATTACCAATGTCAGACTTCCAACCGATTACTAAATCTATCTAGACAAATCCTCTGTTATCTATACCTCTCCAGCCAAATCATTACTCCCCTCCAGGCCCTTACCAGTCACCCTGGTTCTAGTCTTATGATACCATGCCTGTCTTTCACATTGTCACAAGAGACATCTTTCTAAAATGCAAAGCTATTTATCACTCCTCAAATTAAAAGCTTCTTTAACACATATATAGTAAAGTAAATATTCGATAGCATTTAGGGCATTCAATGAATGTTTGTTTCTCCACTGGGCCAATCTTATTGCCTCACATAGTGGGTTCCAGTCATACTAAAGGACTTACCCACCCAAAAACTCAGAGGTGTGTTACAGTTCTGTGCCTTTTCTCAGGCTACTGGACCACTTAAATACCCTGTTCTGCCTTGTAACAACTGCTGAAACGACTTTTTTTGATCCTTCATGATTAGAAGTTGAATACATATATTTACACACACACACACACACACACACACACACACACACACACACACACACATTTATTCCCAGCACTGGTATATTAAGTATTCAGTGACTATGTGTTAAATGAATGAAATAATGCACACATGGTGACACTAAGAAGTATTAGAATGAGTGGATATCCTTGGTCATTTTGCTTATTTACAATTAGAAATTCATGGTTTTCCCTAGCTGCCATCATGTCAGCTCATGTGGCTGTCTTCCATACACTACTTGTTGCACATACCAGCCTTTAAAATCCATGAACCAACCCTTATTGGCACTGACATTTTCTTCCTTTGATCCTTCACCACATTGCTACTTCAGTGTCCAAGAGTTTCAAAGCTTTGAATAAGTGGTGGTTGAGCTCTTATACACAGAGCTAGTCTGTGTCCTAAAGACCCAAATCTAGTTCCCTATTGCAGGACATATTCCACATTTAGGTTACAAGATCGTATAATACCAAGTATAGTCAGTACTGCTTGTTTTCCTTTCCTTTGTTTTTATTAGTCATTTTAAAAGGTTTTATGGATTGTTTATCACACATGCCTAAAAATATTGAGTCCCATTTTAATAATTTAGTAGCAGATATATATAAACCAGCCTGTTTACAAATGCATTCTAATAGTTATGCCAACTTTTAAATAATTACTATGTGCCAGTCTATAGTTTAAATCTTTACTTCTAACAAGTCATTTACTTACCATAACAACTCTATTTGGTAGGTTTCCATTTAATTGATGTGAAATGAGAAGGACAGAGAAATTTAGTAATTTGATCAAGGTCACAGGGCTTATATGTGGCAGAGGCTCAGTGTTAACTCAGAGAGATTTACTCCAAAGCTTGTTCTCTTAATCACTTTTCTAAGCAAACATACCAAAAGTTAGTTTTACTTTTCAGAGAAGTCCCCTAGGGAGGTAGCACTCGTTCTTATGATTCTATGTTTTCCCATAACGTTAAGTGGATTTGTCTTTGGGAATCATCTGCAGAGGTGGTTTGTTGGTCTCATAAGCATTATAATCTGTAGACTGATGGAACACTCATTCTCCTCCTTTCCAATTCTTTCTGCTTGGCTCTGCTCCTTTCCTTAAATCTGGTTTTTGGCCAACAACCAACAGATATCCCACAAGTGTGAATGCGCTGTAATATGGGGCCAGTAATCTCTCTCCCTCCTATTCTCCCCAGAGGGAGTGATGAAGGCCACTCTGAGAGTATAGCCTGGAATGCTTAAGCAGAGTCCCTCAGGAAGCAAGCCTAGAAAGCAAGGGTGCATACTGCTTCTCATCCTATGTGTGATAGAGTGATAGGACAGCAGCAATGGGCTGCAAGCCATTAAATCAAATCACCTTAAAAAATCTTTAGAGTGTGTTGACAGAGTGGGTAACTATCTATGGTGTTAGCTGATCAGTATCTTCGTTATAGTGGTAACATATTAATTTTCTTTTGGGGAATATACTGCATCCTTATTTTTTAATTTCCATGTCGTGGTGGCCTGGCCTAAGTAGTTCAGGGTTGTACATGTGACCGAGAAATGGTCTGTGAGTGTCAGGCCTGGAAATTTGAGTCCAATTTTGGGGGAAAAAGCCTGCCAAAGAACAAAGCCAAAACAGTGTCTAGAGAAAGAAAGAGACAGACTATTTATGTTATCATGTGAGCTCCCAGATCCATATGTGCCTAAGGCCAATTAATTCCCCTGGACTTTTTGTTAAATGTAGTGACATATCAGGAACATGCAGTAAGAGAATTTTTGCAAGCCAAAATAGTTATGGCTCATATAAATAATTGATAGCGCACATATGCCAATCAGGTAATGTTCATTCAAATTGATTAACAACTTGGCTGGATAAACCTTAAGTGACACACTTTACCTAAGTATCTGCCAAGCACATATTAAGTCTCATGTACTCATGCATCATAAGGTCATTGGTCTTCCAGTTTTCAGAAGAATGTTATAAAGTGATACATTTCTCATTCATGTATTATAAATACTAATTAGGCAGCTACTATGAACCTGCCACTGTATTTGGTAGGAGGATATAATAATAAACATAATCAAACCCATTTTCTGGCTTAAGTGAGGCCAAAGACTTACAGAAAGTTAGATGCCAAGTACATAATCCCACAAATAAGTGTAAGTAATACTACAACAGTTACGGATTTCCACATACTGATCTCAGGGCCTATGAAAAAAAAAAAGGAGGCATCTCATCTTTCAGGAAAATCAGGAAAGACTTTCTTGGGTAAATGACAACAGGCCTGCCCCTTTTAGGGGCCAGGTATAAATCCTACGAAGCTCTTGGGGACCCACCCACCACTTCTGTTTCCATTCCCAGAGCACCATCTTGACGCTCACTTGACACAACCCCCACCTGCTTCTCCCTGTCTGCAAAAGCATATTGGTGCTCTCAGGAGAAGAAGCCTGGAAGATCCTCCAGCACAGGCCCTGACAGTGATCTCAGGAATATTTGGGCAGGGAATTCTGGGGTTCTGAGTATCTGAAATATCATCTAGTTGGGTGAGTTATGGGTTCCAACTGGGCACATCCCCCAAGCCAGCCCAGTGGATTTTTGTCAACCTTGAGAATGGCACAGCAAAGGGAGGGTCATAGTGGTGGCTTCCAAAACATAAAACTCAGAGCAAGAACTACATCTGGCCAAGTCCAAGGCAGAATACAGAACACTTACATGAGGTATGAAAGCCAAGTGTGTGAAACAGAAATGCAGAGGAGGTAGGGAAGTTCAGGTAAGGAGAAAATGGCATGGGCTATCGTTTCAGTAAGAGAACATAGTCTTCATTATTAGAAAGTCTGTACCTCAAGTTTCTTCTTTATGATCTTAAACATGAACAGTGCAAATAATAATAATAGCAAATGCTACAGAAAGTAGGTGGGCTAAAATTGCTGCATAGTATAATTTTCGCACCAAGACATTGCCTTAAAATAACCAAATCACACAATTACACACGAAAAGATGTACAACAAATAATATACTCTCCCCTCCACCCTCCAAAAAAACTCTCGCTGTGTTTTTGAAAGAAATGATATATTTTGTCGAGCCTGCGGCTACCCAATCACTGAGACTAGTTTAGCTGACAGTCACTGAATGTGTCCACAGCCTTTATAGTGACAAGAGCAATTTACCTGCACTTTTCTGTTTAATTAAATAGCAATCAGTGAGTGGTAATTTAGACCCCCATATATATAGGTATATAAGAAAGTATGACAGCATGATTTGCTCAACTGTTGAGTGTTAATCATATTTTAGGCACTGGCTAAATTTCTGGGTTTCAAGACACTTAGTTGGGCCTGCTGTTGAACTTAAAAGAATTTATAGCTCTAAGGCATGCATAGATTTATTAAAGGGACACTAAACCCACAGACATAGAAGTGATTCAGTATGTAAAAGACTTTTTTTCTAAGTACTGGGACATGATCTCTCCACAATATTTTCTATTTTGGCTCTGAACGCTACAATAGTGGCAAGTTGGCTATGAAATGGTTTGCCGCTCTTCACCAATTTTATCAGTTACTATTATTAAGAATAAACATCTTTCTTTAAAAAATGATTGAGAGTTCACAGTCTGTAGAACGCTTTAAAAATAGCACTTTAAAATAAGTCTTTTTTCACTATAAACTAGATAGAGCTTTAACTGGATGAGATTTTATCTGATTTTCTTTAGAAAATGTGTATATTCATCAGACATTATCATAGCATCAAGTTTAGCGAATTTTGTCATTTAAATAATTTCAGTTATAAATTCCAGTTTCCTCCTCTTATGTAAATAGCCTCAAAACTGCTTTGGAGCAGAAGCTCTCCAAATATGGTCTCAGCCTAGAGGTGATTTTTTTTTTTTTTACAGAAAGATTTTTTTTTAAGTTATATTAACTCTCCAATGTAAAAATCCATGAAACCCAGTGAAAAAAGAATCTGAGAAATTCTTTCACTTTGATAAATCCGAAATGTTGGAACTTTCAAGTTTAAAATTTTCCCTGGGGCACTGTAAGAAAACTGACAGGAGATAAGTTTTAAAAGAATGTTATAACATTTAGAAGTTATAAATAAATTAAACAACATAGGTCATTGCATAAATGAGCATTAACTATTTCTATCAGGCTTGAAATTTTCATGACCTACATTTCTTTGTATCGTATTATGAGGTCTATATTCATTCCCAGAGCCTTTTTTTTTTTTGAGAGCTATGAGAGCTGTGTGGAAAAGAGGTGAAGCAAGAGAAGGTTAATGAGGGTGAGGGCGAAGGAGCATGCTCCTGCCACTTTTCATTCACGACCCATTTCACGGAAGGGGCTTCTCTTTCCAGGACTGACAGTCAGGCACCTTGCATCACTCAAAAATGAAGCCACATTCAATTAAAGCAAGAATGAGACATTTCATATATGACAAAGGAGGCCCAAGTCTTTGAGGTGTAAAATACACTTCTCCATCTTAAGTAATGGTAAGAGGGATGAGGTAGTTTTCAGCTACCAACTCACCAAGAACAACACTATTTTTCCATCACTTTTATATAACCCACTTAAAAATTTTTTTGCTCTGCAAAAGTGTTTCATGGCATTCTCCTGCAAATTGATTCTGAATTGATTTGTGCAAAAATTTTAAATTAAGAGCCAGGTAGCATCCAAATAACTCAAATTGCCATGTGTCTTACACTTAACTAGAACATTCCAGGGAAACTGTTTCTTTAAGCCAGAAAAGCTACAAAAATAATTATTATATTTATTTTATTCTCTATGTCTTTCCTTGAGTGAAAACGAACTAGAGCATTTTGGTATATATTTGTTGAATGGATCATGAAATAATCGTTGGCTAATTTCAAGGAAAGCAACTAATAAATCCTATGACAAAGAACAAAGCCAAGCCAATGTATGCAAAGTGTAAATGTTCGAAGTTGCAGAATGTCAACTTACTCAAACTTAAGTAAGTCATCTACTAACACTCACAGTCTGTCTTCCCCTCTGTTCCTGACAACTCCCAATTTCATATCATTTGCAAATTCAATTAGCCTGCTCTTTACTCCTGTCACATAACCCATCTGACCTCCTCTGTCTTTCTGCTCCACTTCACCCTTCTATCCCCATAGACTCTCCTAGGAACAGAAGAATACATTTTATACGTCCTATCCATCTCTGTTTCCTATTTTCTCTGCTGTACTCAAAGGAGAATTATGAGAACTAATAGTTATGTACATTTTGGTAACTGAATAGAAACTATCTGGAGATTATTCATCTCGCTCATTTTTACCTAATCTATGCAATAATTCAATAAATTCATACATGATTAATAATTTTTATGCAACATTTCTATGTGCATTTATTATGTATTATTATCTATGAACACCCTACTGTTTATAATTGCCATGAGGAGAATTTGATGTTACATGCCTGTGACATCAAATTCATATTGTGTATCTCAGTGTGCACAGGAAAGATAAATTTACCTTGGATACTAAGCTAACTGTGTGGTTATAGGCACAAATATTATCATTAAATAAAAAAGTATTTACGTGTCGGCATTGACCTTTTAATTAAATGGAAATGGCCAGAGTCAATCATCTATTGACAGGTATTTACATAGCAAGTAATTATAGGGTAAAGAGATTATTTCGGTTATAAAATCAGAGGGCAAGTCATACAAATTTTAGAAATAGAGTCGCCAAGTAATCTGTAAGAACATGTAATTGCTATGTTTTTTACTGGCATTTACTAAGCAAAACTAAATTCTTACGGTAAGTAATATTGTGAAGTGACTTGCAATTGAGGGCATTAGTGTGGTTTTATTTTCTTAGTGATTAGGAGTCTGAAATCTCTAATAATATTTACATTCTCACTAAAATGTGAAGGAATCTCGGAGCATGTCAGCATGGAATTTTTTGTACAACTACTCTTCTCTATTGTAGGAAGCCAGGGCATTTCAAAGCTATCTTGGGGGATCATCTCAGTTCATCCTGATTTGTGTCTCAGGGACAGTTCTTCATAACTTTAAATGACACATAGTATCTCTTGAGAATTCTATGTCCAGTAATGACAAAGGGCATGTAGAATCATCACAACAGGATTTCTTTTAATTTGAAAATGTGATGCCTATGTATTTTTTAAATAGTGTACCTCAATATAAAGGTATCTGGATTCTGGCTCCAGAGATTTGATCAAATCTTGAAGGAGATCACTAGCCTTTTTATCTCCCTCTCTTCTTTTCTCCAGACTCACCTTATGGTTACAAATTAATATTCAGTTTTATTAGTCTCTGAATTCTGAACCTCTTAGGCTATAGAAGATACAAATCAGTATCTACTGTGATGGATATGAGAATTAAAAATTGTTTCAATAACACATTTGCTGAAGTTATTTTCTCAATCCAACCCTCAGTTACTTATGTAATAATGCATGGCTTTTTCCAATGTTCTAGTGTTAACTCACAGTGTCAGTGGGCTGTGAATTCAGGCTACTGCACGCTCATAATACACATACATGGTTTATGTATTGCAAATGAAGACAAATGCTCCAGGTGAGCTCCCTTCCCTGGCACAATAGTTTGTATGTCTTTTTGGCTTAGATACTGCTGAAATTTCAAGGGGAGTATCAATGGATCTGGCCACCAAATGAAGTCCCACATAACTGTCTAAGGAGAATAAGCTAGGAGACGGGACAGATGAGAACAGTACAAATGGAAATGAAAAGAAACCTTCAAACTCAAAATATACTTTTTTTAAGCTATCACTTAATGGTTGTTAAAGGAAATGTATATATAATTGCTTACATAAATTTTACCAGTCACAGGAAGAGGCAGAAAGAGAGTCTTTAGTTAACATAAGTAAAACATTCAAATTGTTTTAGCTCCAGACAGAAGCATGGCCAATGAGAATTCTAAGGAGAAAACCCACTATGACCAGATTTCCTAAGTCTACTGGCACTTCCAAGGACTAAATAACAACAAGCACAAGAGACGGAACAAATACTTCGGAACATTTGCTACGTGCTAGGCAAAGTCAGAGTGCTTAATACCTGTTAATTCATTAACTCCTGTATACAAGTGAGGAAACTAAAGCATGTAGACAGAATTTGCAGTTCTGGGTACTTTTATCCTTATGCTAAACTTCAGTGTGTTTCTGTTTCTAGCATTTCCAGCTTCACGGAGACCAGTGACTTTGGCTCTTGCTGCATCTTTTTCTTTTTTCATGATGTTTACTCTATGCAGCCAACCAGCAGAAAATAAAGTTTAGTATTAATCTGGCTTCATCCACTGAAGAAAGGCAGAGAGAAAATATCCATTTAGCTATAAAAATACACACACACAATACATTGTTAAAAGTAACAGTGCCCTCCCTTTTTTTCCGTCTTCATTGCTTAAACACTCCTCATAAAAACGGTATTTCTTGGCAAGAGAAACCATTTTTCCTTTATGTCAGAGTCACTGTTAAGTTCACATTTGTGTTTGCAAGTTCTGTTTCCAACTTTCCACTCCAGTTCTATCCCCCACAGCAAGAAGAAAATCACAAAATTTGCATATTGTGCTTATGAAGTAGAGTAGCTGTCTCAGAGAGAAGCACCACGGGGTTAGGAATCATGAATACACACACACACACACACACGCACACGCACACACACACGTTGTCGAAGAATATTAATCTAACAAATTTGTCCTCTACTTTTACGTATTTCTCTGCTTTCAATTAAGACGCCTTATTAAATAGCATTCAAACATGTGAAAGCAAAGACAGAGCCTGACAGAATTTCAACAGGTTCTGTGCATTCATACTGTATGTCACCTCTTAATTAGCAACCAAAATGCAATGAACAGATTGTACAGTTTACCATCCTAGCCCAGCTCCTACACTTGCTATTTGTGCGTATACAGCATATTTAAAGAGACCCCCATCCAGTGGGATTTTCATACTTGCCCCATCCCTTGGAACAGAACCACCATCAACTAAATGCCACTTCATGGATGCCTTAGCCTGCAGCAGCAGCTGGCATTACCAAGCAGTTGAAAGGACATTTTAATCTCCTGTTTAATGCATTTTTCTCCACCTGGGATAAGAAGCCAAAATTGCTGTTAGCAAAAAATGCCTTAGTCATTAACTGAAAGTGCCTTTTTTAAAAGTGTTCCATTACTCCCCTACTGGGAAATTTCAGACTTTATTAGCATTTTTTGAATTTGTATTAGTAGTACCTGAGTGGTAAAATGCTAACGGATGAACATTTAGCTATTTTCCACAGGTTTTTCTTTTGGGCTCGCGTTGTACTGAGCAAAAAAAAAAAAAAAAAAGAGAGAGAGAGAGAGAGGCAATGAGCGAGAGAAAGGGGTCAAAATACTGCACTCCTCACCTAGTTCTCCAAAAGTAAGGTCCATAGTCAGAGGAATCACATATTAATTTTCTATTATTCTATCCCTGAAGAAACACACAAGAATGGATTTAGGGACTCTCTCTTACCTAAAGCAACTAAGAGGATATTAAATGTTCTTTAAATGCAAGTCTGTGTATTTAAATCACATGCATGCTGCGCTGGCATTACCTTGCCTTGGTGATCACACTACATTGAATTCAGGCTGTAAGAAAATAGAAATCCTCCCACTAAAACACATGCTGCTAGTCAAAGGGTCGGTCTGTCATTTCAGCACACAAGACCTAACTTGGAAAAATCAGAACCATCCAAGTAATGATTTGAATTAAACATAATTTAGATTGAGGTTGTCATATTTTTATTTGTTTTATTCTGTGTCTGCTAAGCAGACACCTAAATTTTAGAAATCTCAAATATCAAGTAAGCCTGGTGCAGTTCTGGTTGTGTATGGGTTAGTTTCAGTAAGGACTACACTCTTTAGTTATGGGCTAAAATAAATAAATATATAAATATAATACAGCCACTTGAGTGCCAGATTGAAACTATACTGAAATATTTGATCAAAATACCTAGCTATTTAGTAAGAAGAGGAAAAATAGAAGGTCAAAATATTTTTGAAAATAACGTAGCCAGTTATTTATTCCTTCCCTTATTATCATCTTCAACCAACTGACTAATATATTGTTATCTTACATAAATGCCCCAGAGACCCTCTTTATGCCTAAAGTTTTACTTCTGCTATTTCCTGGTTTCGTAACAGAGAAAGCAAACCTCCTTTAATATGCAGAAACTACGGTTTCCTTAAGATATAAGTGAAAATGCAGTACTTTCTAATAAATAGTGGAGGCAGCAGGGATAAAGAAAGACTATTGGATTTAGCAGGGATTAAGGCTGACCAAGCACAAGACCCAAGGATGTGTTTTCTGGAAAAGTGTGTGGCAGGAGGCTACTGGGCCTGAGTTAGAGAATGCATAGGAAATAGGAAGAGAAATGATTAAGCATTTTCCAAAATTTCTCTGAATTATTTGAATATGCAGAAATCACAATTACAGTAACACTCAAAGTCACAAAATAGTAGCGTTTCAGTGGCTTGGCATACACACCCCATACCAATTCCTGCCTCTAATTCTTACCAAAAATTTAAGGAAAAATGTAGTGAGCAACTGCAAGTGGCCATTTTGGCTGGCTTAGTAGAACATATAGGTATGTACGTGGATGGATGGATGGATGGATGGATGGATGGATGGATGGAGAGACAGACAGAAACAGAGGTATTTAAATCCCACTGAGGAGGTGATCTTCTCAAAGCAGTCTCCTGAGTGAATCATTAGCAAATTGGACTGCATCTGTTATGCAATATGGCTTCACTGTACATTATACGAAATTTTAATAGAGATTTTTAGAGCATCCAGTTATGACCTATTATAATCTAATTTAAAAGCTTCTATTGTTAGAAGATCATAAATACATTGTGGCCTTTGGAGTGAAAGTCCACGGAATGCTTCTGCACGGAATCCAAATGCACCATCAAATTCTACATACAACTACAGGGGTGTTTTCCAAATGTTAACTCATAAATTCCTTTCTCGGAAGCACATCATTTCAAGAAGACAACTTACTACTTTTTAAAATCCCTTTATAGTTCTAAATGTATATGGAATAGAACAAAAATGTTAAGATTTTTTAAAATTTGTATTACCATGTTAGAAAAGATTACATTATAAAGTTGATTTTCATACTCTGATAAATTTTATAGCATTAAAGACAAAATTCAACATTTCCCACTTAGCAAGTCATTGATAATACTTAATTTACTTTAACATAATTGTTTTATAAAAATACTGATTTTGAACAAATTTTTAAAATGACATCACATTTGTATTGGGAGACTGAATGCCTATTACTATGTAGACTGAAATAGAACATTTTTAAATCAAAACAGACAAAATTCATAGCTGAAATAATATTTTGAATTTTAATATTTTTCATTAAAACATTTTAAAATATGATCTTTGTGGTTCTTTTCATTCTAAATGATAATTTAAAAAGAGTTCAGGGTTTTTGCAAGCACCTACACACAAATGACACAAATGACACATAATGGATATAGACAGTGTTCATCTCAGTAGGTAAAAATACAAATTAGATATATTCACCACTACACTTTTTTCTTTTTAACAATGGGTTTTTCAGTAGTAGAGATATCTTGGTTCTGGTCAAGGTGAAAGCAACATAGGACTGTGATCACATAAAAACAACTGAAACAGGGGCGCCTGGGTGGCTCAGTCGGTTGAGCGTCCGACTTCGGCTCAGGTCATGATCTCAGGGTCGCGTCCGTGAGTTCAAGCCCCGCATCAGGCTCTGTGCTGACCGCTCAGAGCCTGGAGCCTGTTTCGGATTCTGTGTCTCCCTCTCTCTCTGACCCTCCCCCGTTCATGCTCTGTCTCTCTCTGTCTCAAAAGTAAATAAAATGAATTAAAAAAAAAAAAAAAAACTGAAACATAAAAACAATTGTCTTCAGACAATTTTGTAGAGTTACAATCTCCTTACTCATCTGTGTTTCATATATTTGTTATGTTTTCTGTCTTTTATCAACATTGCATAATAGACAAAAAAATAGTATATGACTGAGAATAAAAATTTGACATTATATAATGGTCAACCATCATAGTTCCTAGGGGTTTGTGGTCGACTATCAGTAACTGTCATGACATTACTCACCACTCAGTTGATATACCCTAGTATCTACTCACACTACTTCATTTCAAAGGGAGAAAATATTTAAATAATATTATTAAAGTTATTTAATATTATTACTACTATTAAATATTATCAAGTTAAAACTTTAAATGGATACAGGTATCATCATTACTAAAAATGTGACCCCATATTTGTATTATGCTACCATTCCTGAAAATTTTGAGATCCTAAATTCAAGGAGCTTAAAATCATGTAAGACATGATAGAGACTACCATGCTCCATCACCCGCAGGGTCAGATTTCAGACAGAACGCAAGGCTAGGTGAACTACAGAAATGTCTCACAGAAGCACTCTCTAATTCACTGATTCAACATGTACCTCTTGAGTTCCACTATAAATTAAGTCAGGCAGTGTGCTAGGATTTGAGGTTACAAGATAAAGAAAACAGAATCCTAGTTTTCAAGCAGCTCACTAGCTAATTAGGTCATCAAAACATAAACACACAAGAGTACTACAGTTCTGTTAAGTGGTATAATGGAAGTATAAACTATTGGATGAAAGAAATAGGGGCAAAATATATATATAAAAAGATCAGGTGTGTAGGGTACAATTAAGGAAATTCTCACAAAAGTTACACTTGAGCTATATCTTCAAGTATTAGCAGAAGCTTATTAGGCAACATCAGATGGGAAAGGACACTTCAGCACAGAGAATGACACATGCAAGGGAGAGCACAACCATTTCAGAAGTAAACCTGCAATTTAAGTTCCCCTGTAAGAGTAAGAGAAAATAAGCTGAAAAGGATCATGAAATATGTGGTCTACCAGGCAAAGAATTTGATTTTATATATAGATAATGGGGAGATATTAAAGGAATTTCAGCACTCGAATAATAAGACCAGACACGTTTTAGAAAGTTGACTGATTTTTGGGGTGCATGCGTGGAGCAGTTGGTTAAGTGTTCAACTCTGAATTTCAGCTCAAATCATGATCTCAGGGTTCTTGAGCTTGAGCCCTACTTGGGATTTTCTCTTTCTGCTCCTTCCTCCACCAACCCCTGCTCCTTTTCACATGCACCACGTGTGCACGCTCTCTAAATAAATAAACAAATAAATAAATAAATAACAAAGATGATTCTGACAAGCAGGACTCTTTCTATCCTTTATGTCCTCCTTTGACTGTGATCCTCCTGTCACCAACATATAATGAGACAAGAATAAAAAAAAAAAAAAACTAGGGCATATTGATAACATTCAATCTAGGTGTGTGGTTATTTGGAAAAAAAAATTAAATGAATTTGCACTAGAATTTTTTAACTTATGTGGGTGTTCAATGACAAGAGTCAGAGTATTGCTGCTGATATTTGAGATGCTCTTTTATATAATTTTATTTGCTTTTAATCTCATCATAGCTCACATCTAGCCCCTAAGTCTCAAAACAGAGTTTAACATATATAATGTTAAGGAATACTCATCATTTGAAGTTTCCTAAAAATGCATTTACTTGAATCTATAGCCTAAGAAACAAACTTCTCTTCTTATGAACAGACGACATCATAGGTCTAACCTTAGAAATAAAAAGATATAGGGGCGCCTGGGTAGCTCAGTCGATTTGAGCATCCAACTTCGGCTCAGGTCACAGTCTCGTGGTTTGAGGGTTTGAGCCCCACACTAGGCTCTGTGCTGACAGCTCAGAGCCTAGAGCCTGCTTTAGATTCTGTCTCCCTCTCCCTGCCCCTCCCCTGCTCATGCTCTGTCTCTCTCAAAAATAAATATTTTAAAAATAAAAAAATAAAATAAAAAGATGAAATGCATATAGTTTTATATATATATATACATATACATACATATATGTGTGTGTGTGTGTATATATATATATATATATATATATATATCCTATTTTTAAACTTTTTTCCTCATGTTTTAAACTTTTACTTCATTCACTTAAAAACATTGACATTTGGAGTCTGGGCACCCTTGCGGACATGGTGAGCAAAGACACATGAATAGCCATGTTAGCTTATGTTGAGCATAACACTTTGATGTCTGAAGAACACTGTTTCATAGAAAACATTAAACTGGGGGCGCCTGGGTGGCGCAGTCGGTTAAGCGTCCGACTTCAGCCAGGTCACGATCTCACGGTCCGTGAGTTCGAGCCCCGCGTCAGGCTCTGGGCCGATGGCTCGGAGCCTGGAGCCTGTTTCCGATTCTGTGTCTCCCTCTCTCTCTGCCCCTCCCCCGTTCATGCTCTGTCTCTCTCTGTCCCAAAAATAAATAAAAAACGTTGAAAAAAAAATTAAAAAAAAAAAAAAAAAAAAAAAAAAGAAAACATTAAACTGAGTCAAGGTCATAACCAAATACCTGAAACACCAAGGTTTTCTTCTCTTATAGTGGCCATTTACTGGGTTATAGCTGTATGTCAGATACTTTGGTGCATTTCATACGGTATATATAATCCTCACAATTTAAGGAGTTATATCCATATATGAAAATGAAAAAGCTGAGGATAAGGCAAGTTACACAACCTTTTCAAGAGTTCTCTCTCTCCTGCTATACCTTCTGGTGAGATCCAGATGCAGAGTATTTGCTCCTGTCTTCTTGATTATAATCCCTGATTGTAATGATCCAGGTAACAACCTAACTCTGTCATCCTGGGTTCTTGATTTTAACACGACAGCCTGATTGACATTTTGCATTCCATTTTGGATCACACAACCTGATTCTCATCTTCTATATCCTGATCTCGATGTTGTATTTGCTATCAGCAAAATCTTAATCCCTCTGTTAAAAGCGTAACAGAATAGATTGACTACAATTTGAATCTCCTCAGTCATATACACTGATGTGTCCTGAAGGCTACTACTGTTGTGAAAAGATATGAATCTAATATTCAACTTATACTAGTGACATATTTTTTAGAAAGCCCAATAAACAGATTTAACATTGTTTTCAATTAAAATATAATTTTAAAAATATAGAAAGAAAAGGAAATATTTTTCAAGTCCATACCATGATTACCTAAGAGAAGATGGAAGACAAAAAGAAAGAGATAGAGGGGTATGGGGAGAGGAGGAGAGAGAGGGAGAGAGAGAAGAGGTGGGGAGGAGGACAAGGAAGTGAAGGACAAGGAGGGGAGGGGTGAGGGAGGAGGAGGAGGAGAAGGAGAGGAAGAGGAAGAGAAGAGGAAGAAGAGGAGGAGGAGGAGGAAGAGAAAGAAAAGAAATAGTTTTCACAGCATACTATGGAGCAGAGGCATGGAGTAAGGCAAGACTTGGTTTGAGTTCTGTTTCTTCCCTCCCTAATCACTGTTTGACTTTGAAAAAGTTACTTAATCTCTCAAAGAAACAGTTTCCCATAATATAGAATTAATAACATAAATTCATATGGTCATTATGAGGGTTAAATGAGCAAATGTGTAAAAAAATTATTGGCCAAAGTTAAAGTCCAATAAAAGTAAAGACATAGGGAATATCATCACTAACATCTTAACAATGTTGTATGGTGACAGATAGTGACCACAGAACTTATTGTGGTAAGAAGTGAGTAATTTACAGAATGGTTGAATCAATATGATGCAAACCTGAAACTAATATTCATTTGTATGTCAGTTATATTTCAATAACAAAAAAGGGCACAGAGGAAGACAAAGTAAATTCTTATTTTTTTCTTTCTTTTTCAACTTTTTATTTACATTCTAGTTAAGATATAGTGTAATAATGGTTTCAGGAGTATAATTTAGTGATTCATCCCTTACATATAACACCTAGTCCTCATGATAATAAGTGCCCTTGTAATACCCATTACACAGTTAGTCCATCCCCCATCCACCTCCCTTCATCAACCCTATTTGCTATCTGTAGTTAAGAGTCTCTTATAATTGTGCAGACTTCTGCAGTGAGCAGCCCAGAGAGAAGCAGTGAAATACTTGAGCCCAGATGAAAAGAATTGGCTTCCTTGAGCATGCCCAAGCTCTGGTGCTAGGCCTCTGTCCCAGCACTGAGGTAAGAAGACATACTCAGAACAGTTGAGCAGCTTGTTTAAGATCACACAGCTTGGAGAAGGAGGTAAGATGATGGAGGAGTAGGGAGACCCTAGGCTTGCCTCATCCCTCTAACACAGACAGATAAATATGAAATCATTTTGATTTGGGTGTTAAACCCAAAAAATCGATCTGAGGACTGAGAGAGTAAAAATGTACAATGAGAGCTAAAAAAAAAAAGTGTCACATGGTGGAAGGTAGGAACTGTAGAGTTGATGTGGGGAAGAGAATCGCTGCAGGTACTGCAGTGGGGAGGAGCAAGACAGAAAGAAAGAGAGAAAAAGGAGAAGTGCATGTAGGGAAATGCACAAGAAAAACTCGTCCCCAAAACCATCACCTGGGAAAAGGAGAGGGGGGGACTAGGCAAGTTTTTATAAATAGTTCACACACAGTCTGAAGTTTCCAAGGTTTGTGGCATTGCTAGTGAGGCACCTGGTGGGTTTAGCAGTGCTATGGTGGAGAAGGCAGGAAGACCCGGGAGCAGGCAGATAGGTCCAAGGATCCCCTGGGTCACATGGGGAGAGGCAGTTCCCATGTTTGGAGTGCATTTGGCAGAGGGGGCACGACCTCTTCATGGGCAAGGGGATCAGTCGCAGACACTAAGCTGCCCTGTTCACACCAAGTCTATGGATCATAAGAGTGCAGCAAACCTCCAGCTCTAAGGGAAACAGGATCAAGCTTCCTTTTTTATTTTTATTTTCTTCTTATGCTTCTGCTTCTTCTTAGGGATCTAGCTTCTTTTAAAAAGCAGACCAAAACACACCTAGTATCTAGCTTTCCTTCTCTTTTTTTAAATATACATTTTTATTTATAATTTTTTAATGTTTATATATTTACTTTGAGGAGTATGGGTAGGGACAGAGAGAGGACAGAGAGAATCCTATGCAGGTTCTGTGCTGAAAGCATGGAGCCCCATGTGTCTCTTAATATCCTAAACTGTGAGATCACGACCTGAACCGAAATCAAGAAATGGACACTTAAATGACTGAGCCACCTAGGCGGTCCCCCAAGTATTTAAAAACATTTTTGGATATAGCTTCTATTAACAATAAGACCAAAACACACCTAGGATTTGGCTTCCCCCCTTTTTTTCTGGACAAAATGACAAGATGGAAGATTCACCCCCAAAGAATGAACAAGGAGTCATACCCATGGGTTTAATCTGTACAGATATAAGTAAGATGTCTGAACTAAAATTTAAAACAATTATAAGGAGACTAGCTGGGCTTGAAAATGAGCATAGAAAACACTAGACAATCCCTTATGGCAGAGATGAAAGAACTAAAATCTACTCAGGCAAAAATTAAACATACTATAACCAAGATGCAAACTGAAATGGATGCCATGACAATGAGGATGGATGAAGCAGAGGAATGAATTAGTGACACAGAGGATAAAATTATGGAAAATAATGAAGCTGAGAAGGAGAGGGAAAGGTATGGGATCACAAGGGTGCACTTAGGGAACTCAGCAACTCTTTAAAGCATACTAACATTCGTATCATAGGAATCTCAGAAGATGGAGAGAAAGAAAAAATGGCAGAAGGTTTATTTGAGCAAATTATAGATGAAAACTTCTAGTATGGGTAGGAAACAAACATCAGTTCTAAGAATCACAGTAACACCCATTAAATTCAACAAAACCAGCCATCAACAAGAAATATCATAGTCAAATTCCCAAAATACACAGAGAAGGAAAGCATCCTGAAAGCAAGGGAAAAAAGTCTTTAACTTACAAGGAAGACTGATCAGGTTCACAGCAGATCTGTCCACAGAAACTTGGCAGGCCAGAAGAAAGGGAGCGGCAGGATATATTCAACATGCTGAATGGGAAAAAGATGAAGCCAAAAATACCTCATACAGCAAGGCTGTCATTCAGAATAGAGAGAGAGATAAAGAGTTTGCCAGACAAATGAAAACTAAAGGAGATTATGACCATGAAACCAACCCCGCAAGAAATATTAAAGGGGGCTCTTCGAGTAGGGAAAAATACCAAAAGCAAGATGAGAAAGGAATAGAGAATACCACCAGAAACACCACTTGACAGGTAACACAATGGCACTAAATTCACATCTTTAATCACTCTGAACGTAAACAGACTAAATTCTCCAATCAAAATGCATAGGATATCAGAATGGATAAAAAATTAAGAAAAAAAAGACTTCTCTATATGCAGCCTATAGCATATAGACTCACTGTAGACCTATATACACCTGGTGATTGAAAGTGAGGGTATGGGAATCATCTATCATGCTGATGGGTGTCAAAAAAAAAAGTCAGAGTAGCATTACTTATATCTTACTAACTAGATTTTAAACCAAAGACTGTAACAAGAGATGAAGAAGGGCATTATGTCATAATTAAGGGATCTATTCATTAAGAAGATCTAAGTATTGTAAATATTTGCACCCTCAATTTGAAAACACCCAAATATATAAATCAATTAATAACAAACATAAAGACACTCATTGATAATGACACAATAATAATAGGGGACTTTGATACCCAACTTATAGCAATGGACAGATTATCTGAGCAGAAAAACAACAAGGAAACAATGGCTTTAAATGACACACTGGAATGGATGGACTTCACAGATATATTCAGAACATTTCATTCCAAAGCAGCAGAATACATATTCTTTTCAAGTGCACATGGAACATTCTCCAGATCAGATCACATATTGGGTCACAAATCAACCCTCAACAAATACAAAAAGACTGAGATAACACTGTGCATATTTTCAGATCACACCACTAAGAAACTTGAAGTCAACCACAAGAAAAAATGTGGGAAGACCACAAATACATGGAGATTAAAGAACATCCTACCAAAGAATGAATAGGTTATCCAGGAAATTAAAGAAGAAATTAAAAATACATAGGAAAAAATTAAAATGAAAACATGACAATCCAAAACCTTTGGGATGTAGCAAAGGTAGTCCTAAGAGGAAAGCGTATTACAATATAGGCTTTCCTAAAGAAGGAAGAAAAGTTTCAAATACACAACCTAGCCTTACACCTGAAGGAGACAGAAAAGGAACAGCAAATAAAACCTAAAGCCAGGAGAAGATAAATAATAAAGAACAGAAATAAATGCTACAGAAGCAAAAATACAGAACAGATCAATGAAACTAAGAGCTGGTTCTTTGAAATAATAAAATTAGTAACTCCCTAGTCACACATATCAAAAAGAGAGAGGACCCAAATAAATAAAATCGTGAATGAAAAAGGAGAGATCAGAGGAATACCAATACAAAATATAAACAATTTTAAGAGAATATTTTGAAAAATTATATGGTAACAAACTGGGCAATGTGGGAGAAATGGACAAGCTCCTAGAAACATACAAACTACCAAAGCTGATAAAGGAAGAAAGAGAAAATTAAAATACACCCATAACCAACAGAGAAATTTAATAAGTAATAAAAAAAATAAAAACAACAAACAAAACTCCAGGGTTAGATGGCTTCACAGGCAAAATCTACCATACATTTAAAGAAGAATTAATACCTATTATTCTCAAATTGTTCCAAAAAATAGAAATGGAAGGAAAATGTCCAAACTCATTCCATGAGGCCAGAATTACCCTGATACCAAAACCAGATCAAGATTCCACTAAAAAAGAGAACTATAGGCCAATGTTAAAATGTCTATTCTACATGAAGCAATGTACACATTTAATGTAATCCCTATCAAAATACCACATTTTTCACAGAGCTAGAACTATCTTAAAATTTTCATGGAACCACAATAGACCCCGAAAAGCCAAAGCAATCTTGAAAAAGAAAAGCAAAGCTGGAGGCAGCATGATTCCAGACTTCAAGCTCCATCCCAAAGCTATAGCCAGAAAGACAGCATAGTACTGGCACAAAAACAGATACATAGGTCAATGGAACAGAATAGAAAACCCAGGAATGGACCCACAACTAATCTTTGACAAAGCAGGAAAGAATATCCAATGGAAAAACGAGAGTCTCTTCAACAAATGGTGTTGGGAAATCTGGACAGCTACATGCAGAAAAATGAAACTGGATCACTTTCTTATACCACACAAAAATAAATTCAAAATGAAGGAAAGAGCTCTATGTGGGACAGGAAACCATCAAAATCCAAGAGGAGAATGCCGGCAGAAACCTTTTTGAATTCATCCAGAGCAACTTCTCATTAGACATGTAGACAGAGGCAAGGGAAACAAAAGCAAACATCAACGATTAGGACTTCATCAAAATAAAAACCTTCTGCAAATCAAAGTAAACAATCAACAAAACTAAAAGGCAGCCTATGGAATAAGAGAAGATATTTCCAAATTACATATATGATAAAGGATTAGAATCCAAAATCTATAAAGAACTTATCAAACTCAATACCGAATAAATAATCCAGTTAAAAAATGGGCAGTGATATGAATAGACATTTTCCAAAGAAGCTATCCAGACAGGTGACAGACACCTGAAAGATATTTAACATCATTTATCATTAGATAAATGCAAATCAAAACCAAGATGAGATACCACCTCATACCTGTCAGAATGGCTAAAATTAACAACACAAGAAACAAGGGGTATTGGCAAGGATGAGGAGAAAGAATAACCCTCTTGTACTGTTAGTGGGAAGGCAAACTGGTGCAGCCGCTGTGGAGAACAATATGGAGGTTCTTCAAAAATTTTAAATAGAAATATCCTATGATCCAGCAATTTCACTTCTAGGTATTTAGCCAAAGCATACGAAAACACATATCCCGAAGGGGTAAATGCACCCCAATGTTTACAGCAGCATTATCAATAATAGCAAAACTAGTGAAAGGGTCCAAACGTCCATTAGCTGATGCTGGATAAAGAAGATATGCTATGTGTGTGTACACACACACACACATACACACAGTGGAATATTCCTGAGCCATCAAAAAAAAAATGAAATCTTCCCAATTGCAATTATGGTGGATGGAGCTAGAGTGTATTATGCTAAGTAAAGTAAGTCAGTCAGAGAAAGACAAATATGTGATTTCACACATATGTGGTATTTAAGAAACAAAACAGATGAACATACAGGAGGAAGGAAAAAAAAAAAAGAGAAGGAGAAACAAAATCATAAGAGATTCTTAATGATAGAGAACAGAGAGCTGATGGAGGGAGGTGGTTGGAGGATGAGCTAGATGAGTGATGGGTAATAAGGAGGGCACATGTTATGTTGAGCACTGGGTATTGTACAGAAATGATGAATTGCTGAATTGTACTCCTGAAAGCAATACTACCCTATATGTTAACTAACTTGAATTTAAATAAAATTCTGAAAAGAAAAAATATATATAAACTACAGGTGTGTGAGGGATTCCAGAGTTGGAAACAAAAACAATCAAGAGAAAGTAAAATGAGTCATTTTGCAGGAAGACAAATAATACTGCATCTTTTGAGGCCATAAAAAAAAAGATGTGGAATGCTATGGATACAAGAACTATAATTTTTTTCCATAAAATGCTAATATATTTTAGCTCAATTTGTAAAAATCTCAACTGGAAAAATATATCTGTAGAGTAATTTGGAAAAAAAGGAATATATGATTTGAACATTAACACAACATCTGTAGTCCTTCTTCTTTCTATGGAAAAATAATTGTTTTCTATCATATTAGCCTTTCATCAATAAGTATTTCATCTATAGACAATTCAGAAGTTGTTTCCACTGTAAGTTCCCCAAATGAGATTCATCCCAATATCCCTAAGTGTAGCCTGTTGATATGTTAGAGATACAAAATGCAAGATGTATTTTTTAATGTTAGTTTATTTTTGAGAGCGAGAGAGAAACAGAGAGAGAGGCACAAAGAGAGGGGCACAGGGGATCTGAAGAGGGCTCTGTGCTGCCAGGAGAGAGATATGGGGCTCAAATCCACGAACCATGAGATCGTGACCTGAGCCTGGATGCTTAACCTATTAAGCCACTCAGGCACGCTGTAAGATCTATTTTTTAAATTTTTTTTTAACATTTATTTATTTTTGAGACAGAGAGAGACAGAGCATGAACGGGGAAGGGTCAGAGAGAGAGGGAGACACAGAATCTGAAACGGGCTCCAGGGTCTGAGCAGTCAGCACAGAGCCCGACGCGGGGCTCGAACTCAAGGACCAAGAGATCGTGACCTGAGCCGAAGTCAGACGCTTAACCGACTGAGCCACCCAGGCGCCCCTGTAAGATCTATTTTTTAAAAACAAATAATGACGGTTTTCTAAGTAGTAAATTCTGAGAAAATATCTAGCACAAAACATTTATAAAAAACACTTAATATAAAAATCTTGGAAACAGAAATATCCTGTAGAATTATTTGCAATTGTCTGTTCAATTTTATTTTCTTGAATTTCTAATTTTTTGAAAAGTATTTTACCTTTATTACAATTAGAGATTGATTAAAAAATGAAGAATTGGTTTAAAATTTTAAATTGCAGTTTACTTATTTAGTTTTATCTACTTAATAAAACATAAATAAAATTCTTATTTGGGACAAACAGCTACTGTTGAATAAACTTCTATATATTCACAATAGGACAAAAGGAAATCCAAGATCAAAGTCTAATATAAATCGCTAAGTAAAACTGTAATAATAGCTATACTTTAGCTATTCTAGAAATCATGGCTACTGTATATGTACAGACTTTAATTCTTTTAAGGGACAAACAAAAATCTATGTTTTCTTTTACTCTGACAACAGACAAAAGTTGTTAAATTATATATGAAACTGTTCCTTCTCATTTTCTATATACTTTTATCACAGTAGAAACATTTTGATTCATCATTCTCCATACTGCTTTCAAGGCAATAGTATGATTTGGTAATCCTCTTCACTAGAGATTGCTTTGTGTTTTGAAGAAACACCCTCTAAAATTCCAGTCACAGAATTAAAAGGAATGGGAAATATCCCATCTAAATGAAGAGTTCAAAACAATGCCCCTGTATAGCACTTGCAGAACCCATTACCACTTCCCAAGATGACAGGTATTTTTGCAGGTATAGTAGGGAAGGACAAGTCCTGGCTGTCCTGCCTGTTGACAGAGGAAATAAATCACCCTACACACTGGAGGATACCTTTCCAGACTGCACGCTGGGAACTTCATTACACAAGCTGTGCCACATATTACTATGCATATTGCTGCTGATTGGACATAGACGCATATCCACAGCCTATTTCTGTCATTGTCTTATGGGGGAGATATCCATTTTCCTCCACAGACACAAACAGGCTTGAACAGGACATGAAGAAAATGATAGTATGTGCCCCAAAGATCTCAGTCTTTAGCAAAATATGCTCTTGACTAATGATTTGTCTAACTTGCCCTAAGCTTATCTCTCAGTGCATAAAATGTGGTATTTATGGTTCCATATTCACACAATCTCATTTGATCCGAATGTGATTCTTATAAACATAAGTCTTGTTGCCTCTGGTCGCAGCCTCATTAAGAAGAGGGCAAAGTGGGGCGCCTGGGTGGCGCAGTCGGTTAAGCGTCCGACTTCAGTCAGGTCACGATCTCGCGGTCCGTGAGTTCGAGCCCCGCGTCGGGCTCTGGGCTGATGGCTCGGAGCCTGGAGCCTGTTTCCGATTCTGTGTCTCCCTCTCTCTCTGCCCCTCCCCCGTTCATGCTCTGTCTCTCTCTGTCCCAAAAATAAATAAAAAAACGTTGAAAAAAAAATTAAAAAAAAGAAGAGGGCAAAGTATTTTCTCATAGAGGAGTTATTAGTGCCTTGCTTTTTGTTTTTAAATTGGTAATATTTTCCATTCATTCATAAAAGACAAACTTTATTTGCTCAAGTTTGTTCATATGCCATGAATATAGTTTAACCTGATTTGTATGAGTGTGATAAGGAAAAAAATTGCCAAGGAAGACTTATCATCTTCAGGCTGGAAACGGTACCGTTTTTGCAGTCAACAACATAAAATTAATGAAGCAAAGAAGATAAAATTAATGAACATAACTATTAGCAAGTTTCCTATAGTTTGAGACAACTAATGCAATTTTAACTGTAGATTCCTCATAATTTAGCCTTTTCTTGAGGAATTTTCTGTGACAAAATGCTTTGGCCACTTCTGCCTTAGTTGATAGTATGGTCCACCAAAAAATAGATGCAACATTACTGGTGCTATGCGTGACACCTTAAGCATTGTTAAAAGTATAAAGAAACAGATATTTGCTTCAAACTTAAGCCAAATCAGTTTCATGAGTGAAATAAAACTATAGTTTCAGTGCTCAAAATCCACTAATACATAAAAGAAAAAACAAGGGCTCAACATCAATTGCCAGTTCTTAAATATTGCTTGTGGGCAAAGAGGTAAATAATTTAGATTCTACATTCCTTTGATATTGGATTGGCCTAATATGCCATTTTGGGTTTTAAGGTCTTAAGAGAGGTGGTTGCCTTTAAACTGTTTCCACTCTGATTGACATCAATACATCACTCATCAAAGAAATGCTTCCAAAACTCTGTGAGACTGCAAAGATTAGCTTCTGAGCGGCACCTGTCATGGAACTTTTACCAGTCTTAATTTTTAGAGTTACAAATGTATTTGTGGGGCAGGCACCTGGGTGGCTCAGTTGGTTATGTGTCCAACTTCGTCTCAGGTCATGATCTTGCAGTTTGTGAGCTCAAGCCCCATGTCAGGCTCTGTGCTGGCTGCTTACCCAGAGCCTGGAGGCTGTTCTGGATTCTGTCTCCCTTTCTCTCTGCCCCTTCCCTGCTCACACTCTGTCTCTGTCTCTCTCAAAAATAAATAAACATTAAAAAAATTAAAAAATATATATATTTGTAATTTTTTGAATACCAACATCATTTTCTGCTGATTGATATTTGATTTGGAGTCTGAGTTTAGTAGTTTAGGTCTGCTTTTTGTATGTATCAATTTGCCTTAATCCCCATAAGTAAGAAAAAAATAAACAGAATTCAATATGCACATATTTTACCACCAGTGTGATTACCAAAATAAGGTTAGTTAATACATTTATCACCTCACGTGAATACAATTTACTTCTGTGGTGTAAACTTTTAAGATCTACTCTCTTAGCAACTTTCAAGAATATAACACAATACTGTTAACTAAAGTCACCATGCTGAATATTAAATCCCCAGCACTTATTCATCTTACAACTGGAAGTCTGAACTCTTGGGCTGTTGCATCTATAGATGCCTTTGGGTATTATGGACTTTTTAACAATACTAATTCTCCCAATCCATGAATATGGGATATCTTTCCATTTATTTGTGTCTTCTTCCATGTTTTTCATAAATATCTTATAGTTTTCAGTGTACAGATATTTCACTAGCTTGGATAAATTTATTCCCAAGAATTTTATTGTTTTTATGCTATTGTAAATGGGATTGTTTCCTTTCTCTTTTAGATGTTTTGTTAGTGTACAGAAATATAACTGATTTTCATATGTTGATTTTGTATCCTGTAACTTTACTGAAATCATTTATTAGTTCTAACAGCTCCTTTGGGGGGAGGTGAAATCTTTATGATTTTCTATATATGGTATCATGTCACAATATCCTACCCAGATCCCAAAGCTCCATGAAGGCACTTTTATTTACAGATTGATGCCAAATTATTGCTGTTGATGGGGGTTATATGCAAGGGATGTCTTTTTCAGCCTTTTACTGATGTCATTCTTGTTTCCCCTCTCTTTGTTATTTTTGTTTGGGAATGTAAATGAGTGTTCTTAATCACAATTATCATCAACTCAATACATATAACACATAAACAAATAATGTTATGATGTCTGTCTAGAAGACATGAATTTGAACTCACTTTGTATTTCCCAAATACATTATTATCTAAAATTAAATTCTAGGGGCTCCTGGATGGCTCAGTCAGTTAAGCGTCTGACTTTGGCTCAGGTCATGATCTCATGGTTCATGAGTTTGAGCCCTGCATCAGCCTCTGTGCCAACAGCTCAGAGCCTGGAGCCTGCTTTGGATTCTGTGTCTCCCTCTCTCTCTGCACTGTGCACCCCACCTTCCACACTTGCACTCTCTCTCTCTCAAAAATAAGTAAACATTTAAAAACAAATAAACAAAATTATATTCTAGCTGAAGATGATTTTTTCAGAGGTAAGTGTACAGGAACAGAGTAAGAACAGGCTAGAGAGGTTAGGCAGAATGGAAGGGATATATTGCACTACAACAAATAATTTGACCTTCTTGGGACAAAGAATGATATGGTAAGCAGCATGGACTGAGAAAGTTAATCTGACAATATATTGTAAAGGATAAGTGGTGATGAGAGAGACTAAAGGTGGGAAGACTATTGCTGTGATCCAGAAAAGAAGTATTAGAGACCTGACTAGAGTGGCGCCAAGGCAAACAACAACAGTAACAACAGGAATAATAATAGCAATTATGTATTGGGGCCTTCCTAGCAGAGCACTGTGTGAAGTCCATATGTGTACTATAACACTAATATTTTTTTTTAATTTTTAAAAAGAGACAGAGAGAGCAATTGGGGGAAGGGCAGAAGGAGAGAGGCTCTCAAGCAGACTCAATGCTCAGCATGGAGCCTGAGGTGGGGTTCAATCCCATGACCCTGAGAACATGAGCTGAACTGAAATCAAGAGTTGGATGCTTGAGGGATCCACCTAGGCATCCCTATAATATTAGTATTTATAACTACTTATTGAAACCTGAAATATTTTCATCCTCATTTCACAAATGAGGAACGGGCCTAATATCACATAGCAGAAATGGGGTTTATACACAGATAATTTATAATACTGCAATATGCAGGAATGTACGGAAATATCTCATTTTTAGTTATTATGGTGTCAAAGTCATATGAGTAGTGACTTTCTAGATATGATGATTAAGGAAGAAATCCAGAATATCACTCAAAATTTGAGCATAGGCCAACAAACTAACATTGAAAAGATATGAAAATTAAGAAAATGGCAGTATTAATGGGACATCCCACCCAGGATGTGACATAAAAAAATACAGTGGGAAATGCAATACAATTTGGAGAGACATCAAGATATCAGCTTCAGTGAAAATGACTGGCTCCCTAGCTTCTGAGACTATGACCAAAAGTTTCCCTAAAGCTTTCTCTATTCTATACATTAAATAGCTGGACAGGGTGAATAGAATTTCATTAACTTTTTTCAACTACAACTTTAGGTACATATCTTCAAAAAGATATGCTCTTATATTTTATCTTTTAGGAAGAAGAATTGTATTTTTTTATCAGTAAGCTCACTGCTTTTGTAATATTCTTTATACGTTACAATAGCGATTATACATTCTAGTCCCCTGCTTACTCTAATTAATGTCTAGTTTTTAAAGAAAGAGGTGCCTTCAGGTTTACTCTAGGGTAAGGAACAAACTAGCTACAAACTTGTGATGATGGATCAGCCTAGGGACTAATCATTAGGTGTATCTCAGCAGTATGTAACATTAATTTGCCTTACATTTAAATGAAAATCATGTTTGTTCCTCTCTCTTTTAAGTTCTAAATTTCCCTCATATGCAGTCAAAAAATCATCTAGTTGAGAGTAAAGATGATAATTACAGATAGAGGAAGAGAGTTCAGCTTCAGGCTACTGTAGTGCTAATAAGAGAGTACTTGGTGCCAGCCAAGTACTTTGTATTAAGTACTTTGTATACTTAATGCCTCTAATACTTCCATATTTTTGAAGCAAATACTATTTTTTGTATTATATCCCTATGTAAAATCTGATTATTTTACAGATTACTGTCCAACCAGGAAGTGCTAAAGTTTCAAATCAACATTTTAATTGCAAACTCCATGCTATTCTATCGTTTCTTAGATTCAATTCCTATTCAATGAGTAAGAAACTGCTGCAGAAGGTACAGTATTATGAAACACTATATGCCAACAAATTGGACAACCTGGAAGAAATGGACAAATTTCTAGACCCATATAAACTACCCAAAATGAAACAAGAAGAAACAGAAAACTTGAATAGACCAAACACCAGCAAATAAATTGTTCAATAAAAAACAAAAACAAAAACTAAAAACCTCCCAAAAAAGCACAAGTCCAGAGCCAGATGGCCTCATAGGCAAGTTTAAAGAAGAGTTAATAATTATACCTCTCAAACTATTTCAAAAAATAAAAAGGGAAAACTTCCAAACTCATTCCATGAGGCCAGAATTACCGTGATACCAAAACCAGATCAAGATTCCACTAAAAAAGAGAACTATAGGCCAATATCCTTGATGAACATGAATGCAAAAATTCTCAATAAAATACTAGCAAACCGAATCCAACAATGCATTAAAAAAAAATTATTCACATGATCAAGTGGGATTTATTCCTAGGTTGCAAAAGTGGTTCAGTACTCGCCAATCTATCAACATGATACACCACATTGATAAAAGAAAGGATAAGAACCATCATTTCAACAGACGCAGAAAAAAGTATAGATGATAAAGTGTAACATCCATTTGTGCTAAAAATCCTCAACATAGGAGGTTGGGAGGGAGCATATCTCAACATCATAAAGGTCATACATGAAAAACCCACAGCTAATGTCATCCTCAATGGGGAAAAACGGAGAGCTTTTCCTCTACAGTCAGGAACAAGACAGGGATGTCCACCCTCAACACTGTTAATTTACATTGTACTGGAAGTTATAGCCACAGCAATCAGACAACAAAGAGAAAGAAAAGGCATCCAAATTCACAATGAAGAATCAAAATTTTCACTATTTGCACATGACATGATACTCTATATAGAAAATGCAAAAGACTCCACCAACAACTGCTAGAACTGATAAATGAATTCAGTAAAGTCACAGGATACAAAATCAACAGAAATCTGTTGCATTTCTATACACCAAATATGAAGCAGCAGGAAGAGAAATAAAGGAATCAATCTCATTTACAATTACACCAAAGCAATAAGATACCCAGGAATAAACCCAGTCAAAGAGGTGAGAGACCTGTACCCTGAAAACTATAAAACACAGATGAAAGAAATTGAAGAGGACACAAAGAAATGGAAAAACATGCCATGCTCATGGACTGGAAGAACAGACAGTGTTAAAATGTCTATTCTACATGAAGCAATGTACACATTTAATGTAATCCCTATCAAAATACCACATTTTTCACAGAGCTAGAACTATCTTAAAATTTTCATGGAACCACAATAGACCCCGAAAAGCCAAAGCAATCTTGAAAAAGAAAAGCAAAGCTGGAGGCAGCATGATTCCAGACTTCAAGCTCCATCCCAAAGCTATAGCCAGAAAGACAGCATAGTACTGGCACAAAAACAGATACATAGGTCAATGGAACAGAGTAGAAAACCCAGGAATGGACCCATAACCATATGGTCAACTAATCTTTGATTCGGCAGGAAAGAATATTCAATGGAAAAACGAGAGTCTCTTTAACAAATGGTACTGGAAAATCTGGACAGCAACATGCAAAAGAATGAAAGTAGAGCACTTTATTTTACCAAACATAAAAATAAATTCAAAATGAATGAAAGACCTAAAAATGAGACAGGCAACATTCAAAATCCTACAGAAAAACATAGGCAGTAACCTCTTGATATCAGCCATAGCAACTTTTTTCTAGATATGTCTCCTGAGGCAAGGGAAACAAAAGCAAAAATACAACTGGGACTTCATCAAAATAAAAGCTTCTGCACATCAAAGGAAATGATCAACAAAACTAAAAGGCAGCCTATGGAATGGGAAAAATATTTCCAAATGACATATCTGATAAAGGGTTAGTATCCAAAATTATCAAGAACTTATCAAACTCAACACCCAAAAAATGAATAATCCAATTAGAAACTGGGAAGACATGAATAGACATTTTTCCAAAGAAGACCTACAGATGGCCAAGAGACACATGAAAAAATGTTCAACATCACACATCATCAGAGAAATACAAATAAAAAATACAATGAGATATCACCTCATACCTGTCAGAATAGCAAAAATCAAGAATACAAGAAATGACAGGTGCTGGTGAAGATGTGGATAAAGAGAACCCTCTTGCACTGTTGGTGGAAAGCAAACTGGTTTAGCCACTCTGGAAAATAGTATAGATATTCCTCAAAAATTTAAAAATAGAACTACCTTACAATCCAGCAGGTGCATTACTAGGTATTTACTCAAAGAATACAAAAATACTAACACAAAGGGATATATGTACCTCAATGTTTAGAGCAGCATTACTTACAATAGCCAAATTATGAAAAGAGTCCAAGCATCCATCAACAGATGAATGGATAAAGAAGATGTAAAATAATTTATTTATTATTTATTTATTTATTTATTCAACACACACACACACACACACACACACACACACACACACACACAGGAACATTCCTCAGCCATAATAAAAAGAATGAAATTTGTCATTTGCAACATCATGGATGAAGCTAGAGAATATAATGCTAGGTGAAATAAGTCAGTCAGAGAAAGATAAATACCATATGATTTCATTCATATGTGGAACTTAAGAAACAAACAAACAAACGGAAAAAAAAAATAGAGAGGGAGGCAAACAGAATCTTAACTATAGAGAACTGATGGTTACCAGAGGGGAGATGGTTGGAGGGATGGATGAAATAGGTGATGGGATTAAGAAGTGCACTTGTCATGATGAATACTGGGATGTTAAAATTACTTATGTGTAATAAGTAAAATTACTTATGTGTAAAATTACTTATGTGTAATTTATGTGTATATATACATACACACACACACGCACACACACGTGTGTGTGCGTGTGTGTGTGTGTGTAATTTGTTCTCATTGTTGTGATGTGGATAGTTCAGGTAGGAATTAAAATAAATCACTAAATCACTAGTTTTCATGGAATTCCCAATATATAACCTTGATCTACAGCTTTGACAAATGACTTGATAATCCAAGTGTTTTCCTCCTACACTTCTATGCTCTGTGTCGAGCTTGTCCAAAAGGGAAATGCAGGAGGGATGACACATCAGGAGTCATTTAACATCTCTAGAAATCCCCCATATTTATTTATTTATTTGAGAGAGAGAGAGAGAGAGAGAGAGAGAGATAGAGAGAGAGAGAGAGAGAAGCATGTAATCAGGGGAGGGGCAGAGAGAGGGAGAGAGAATCCCAAGCAGGCTCTACTCAGTGTGGAGTCCAACTAGAGGCTTGATTTCATGACTGTGAGATGATGACCTGAGCCAAAATCAAGAGTCAGAGGCTTAACTGAGGCTTAACTAACTGAGCCACCCAGGCATCCCTAAAAATCCAGTATATATTCAAGTGTTCCTGTCTCCTGAAAAATGTTCTGCCTATTGAAACCCTAAGATGGCCCCTTCCACCAACAGAAGCACGTAGAAGAGCAGTTGGGAGAAAAAAGAAAAAAAAGATACGTTCCTTAGCTCTCTCATCCTTCACGAAGTGTGCTCTATGTATATTTGGTTCCAGGGAGCTATATTTCTTCTTTCTCTTATGATCTTCTCAGACTTTTATCTGTCTTCTATCATCTTAACTTTGAATATCTAAACATCAAAGAATTTGTCCTGAGGCAAAAAGAAAACAAAGTTGATGCCAACAAATACACATTTTCAATGAGTCTCGAAGAATTCTATCCTTTTTTTTAAATGTTTATTTATTTATGAGACAGAGAGAGACAGAGCACGAGTGGGGGAGGGGCAGAGAGAGAGGGAGACACAGAACCTGAAGCAGGCTCCAGGTTCCAAGCTGTCAGCACAGAGCCCGATGCGGGGTTTGAACTCACAAACCATGAGATCATGAACTGAGCTCAAGTCTGTTGCTCAACTGACTGAGCCACCCGGATGCCCCAAGAGTTCTATCCTTCTTAAAGCTAGACTGTGACCCCAAAGCTACAGCCGTTACCCCAACACCTACCTTCAACATAAAAACAATGCCAAAAATGTGTTTTGGTGAATTGAAAAATGGACAACTCCAAAAAAGAGCTATTAAAGACTATTTAACTTATGAATGGCATTTTGGCCTCTTAGGTAGGAGGACAAAATGTCACTTTGTATGGATTGACAACTATTGAGATAAGGTTCTGCGCCACCTAAAACATAAAAAAAAAAAAACAGAAGTCTTCTTCAAAAGTTATAAAATAATTCTTGCACTGTTTAGTTTCTAGAATTTTGACTCATTACCTTAATCTATAGCTTGTTCTCTGTTTTAATAGTATGCAGTCTGCACTGAACATTATTTTAGTTTCAGCTATGAACTACTCTTTGGACTAGATGAAATTTCACATGGCATAATGTATATGTTTGCATTTTATCACTTTTAGTTCCTAACTGGGACAGGCATACTAAACTGCCTAGTATTATTAAGTAAACACCAGAATTTATCCTTGATTTCCTATTCTTCAGTAATGGATGAAACTTGGGAAGTTGGAGAAGGCTTTGATGATTGTTAATTCGACAGTAAGAATTGTATTAGCAAGCAAATTACAGTTTCACAACGACAGTCACTGGTTTCTTTTTAGAAGTTTCACAAATAGCATGGATCGGTATATGTGTGCGCTGGAATTTTCCAGATGTACCATTATACTAAAGATACTTTCAACGTATTTTTTGTTTTCAAAAAGAAAACGTTCAATATCATTCAAACTGTAATTGAATATATCAAACAGTCATTTCCAATCATTTTTAAAGATCTTCTAGGGTCCCTTTAAACACCTTAAGTACTCTTATGAAATGCAGAATACCAAAAGAAAATAAACTCAGTTTAACTCAACCTAATTTTACAATAAATATTTGTACAAAGAGTTAAGCAATAAAACAGTTGACAATGGAAATTCTAAGAGATTGAGTAAATTTTTCAGTCTAATTTACCCAGGGACGCCTGGGTGGCTCAGTTGGTTGAGCATCTGACTTTGCCTTAGGTCATGATCTTATGATACAAGGGTTCAAGTGTCGCATGGGGCTCTGTGCTGACAGCTCAGAGCCTGGAGTCTGCTTTGGATTCTGTGTCTCCCTTTCTCTCTGCCCCTCCCCTGCTCAAGCTGTCCCTCTATGTTGCTCTCTCTCTCAAAAATAAACATTCAAAAATTTTTTAAAGTCTAATGTATCCAGATGTTAAATAAATGTTCTCTTACACCTTCCTATTCTTTGTTTTGCATTCATTATTTAATTTTTTTTTGTTTTTAGTAATCTCTGTGCTCAATATAGAGCTCAAACTCATGACTCTGAGATCATGTGTCATATGCTCTACCAACTGAGCTAGCCAGGTCTCCCTGCATTATTTTTTAAAAGGTTGATATTAATGAACATATAGGATAATAATTAACATACATTAATTGGACATAATATGGACTTACGTTCATATATATATATATATGAACGTAAGTCCATATTACCATAAAGGCAAGAGTTCTGCTAACAAAGACATCAATCATAAGCTGCTTTTGCGGGCTGAATTTTGTCCCTCCAAAATTTATATGTTGAAGCTCTATACCCCAGTACCTCAGGATGTTTAATGTATTAAAAGACAGGGCCTTTCAAGAGGTAATTAAGTTAAATTGTGATCCTTATGGTAGGACGTAACCCAATATGACTGTTGTCCTTATGAGAAGAGATGGTTAGGACACACAGACAGAGACAGGGAAAAGACCATGTGAGGACGCATGGAGAAGGTAGCAAGCCAAAGAGAGAAGCCTGGAAATAAGTCAAACTTGCTGACACCTTGATCTTGGACTTTCAGTCTTCAGAACTGTGACAAAATAAATTTCTGTTTTTAAATCATCCCATTCTGTGGTATTTTGTATGGCAGCCCTAGCATATTAATACATCCACGAATTGGCACCAAATCCTTCCATTCTAGAACCACATACAAAATAACTACATTTTAGATTTACAGTGAACCATTATTTTATTTCACTGTAAACTAATCAGTTAGCTTGTTAGTAATCTGATTACTGGCTTGATGATAGATATTTTATCAAGTCTCTCACCAAACTGGAACCAAAAATGTCAGTGCACTGGAATAATTCTCAACATGAATCCTTGTCATAAAACACCATTTAATCCAAAACAAATTACTGAGATTCTAAAATGACCTTTCATAAATGCTGGTGATTCATTCTTATATATAGACATTATCCCACGAGTTAAAACAATTGCTAGTATACTTGTAATATCATTGTGAAAATACAGCAAAGATAACATTCAATGGACATAGATGCTCTTTTTTCTCCCTTTTGGTAACAAGTGTAGTCTTTGTTCCAAAACTGGTTGTTCAGATTATTTATATGAGAAGAAAATAAGCTATTGGAAAAATGTTTTGTCACCGTTTGCAAGGCAAACAGGTATGTAGGGATTATCAATGCCAGCAAATCTCACATTCATTAAAACTAACTTGAAAAGTAGCAGTTGGGGGTTCACAATGGTCTAAATCATCCAATTTGCATCACCTCACATCTTTCACATTGGAATTATTCTTGCTTAAGCATCCTACACAAGTGAAACTGTTGAAAGACAATGATAAACACAATCTTACCATCAGTATCATCCCATCCCATGACTGATAACGATTTTTATACAAACTTGTCAAAATAATTATGTGTTGGATTTTTATGGCTCTTCATTTTTAAGGGAGGCTTAATGTATCTATTTCTTGCATTGTTATCATTTTCCCCAACATAATTGGTTTTGTGGACATTTGCTACCCAAGTGTGTTCCTTTAGACAGAGTTGCTGAAGTTGCTATAAGTCACCATACACTCAAGCAAGAGGCAGCTCCACCTTTGATGTGAAATGATAATTAGAGGTTGTTACTACAAACAATTTAAGCACACAATAAGATTTATCAAATTTCTAACTTTGAAAATGTAGAAAACTCCACTTCTCCAGAGGAAGAATTATGGAGCTAATATGAAATGAGTCGTGATGTTTAATTTTGACTTGTGCAGCAAGCTTTGCCCCATGCAATTTCTATTTAGTCTATCAGAGACAAATCCTTATTTACAACTTCCTATCATTTTGAAAGTTTATTCTTTTATTTTCATCTTCTTACCATGTTAAAATACTGGCCTAAAATTACATTCTTTCTACTTGCAATAAAAAAAAAAGTAACCGCTTACATTAGTGGCAAGCTAAAATTTCAATTGTAAACTGTATATAAAGATGGACTAGTAGATTAATCTTTTAGATTATGATCCTCAGTCAAATTAAAGGTACCATAAAAACCAAACTGATCATCTCACTGCATAAAGCCACTTTTATTTTTAAAGAAATATTTCAGGTATAATTCACCTTTGTATATCAAAACAATATTACCTTTCAGAAAGAGTTATAAAAATAACTACAGATACCATTATTTGTTCTAAATGTGGAAGATACATTATATAATACCATCTATTATATACTGATTTAAAGATACCTGCAATATCTTCCTGGAAAATAGTCTACATATTGACAAGAATAAGCAGCAAATACCTATGTTCAAGGCAAGAAAACAACTGACTAGAACCTATATGAATGAAGCTAAACTTCTCTTCAAAATATTAATAATTAATCCATTTGATAATCCCCCCAAACACCAGGGGTTAACATTCCCAAGACCCAAAGAATATCTGCTTTGAATCCCACTCCTATTTTGTTTATTTATCTGGGCTCCATCTTGCCTAAATATGAAAGATTTCAGAGATTTCATGACAGCTGTAATAAAAAGCAAAAGATCATTGGGGCACCTAGATGGCTCAGTCAGTTGAACGACCGACTTCGGCTCAGGTCATGATCTCATGGTTTGTGAGCTCGAGCCCTGCGTCAGGCTCTGTGCTGACAGCTCAGAGCCTGGAGCCTGCTTCAGATTCTGTGTCTCCCTCTCTCTCTGCCCATCCCCCACTCATGCTCTGTCTCTGTCTCAGAAATAAATAAACATTAAAAAAAAAGCAAAAGATAAAGATGACACCTTGGAAAAAACTAGGATAAAGTTCTCTCTGACCTTACTTGGTTATGTCTGGCACTTTTTTGTCTTTTGTGTTCCAGAGACTACATTAGGTGTGTGTGTGTGTACATGCACATGAGCACACATATCTACATTTATTAGCATACACTAAAGAAAGGACAAGCAGAGGAAGATAACTTTATATCTGGTGTATATAGCATCCAGGCCTACAGGTTTGTAACATTACCATTATGTAGGTCCTTGCAACTGAAATTTTCCACACGTAAGTACGCTTTCACTGCATCAAATGGTACATCAGAGTAAACTTGCAGGTTTGCATTTGACGCAAGGAAAATACAAGTGCTGGATGTTCAATATTCTGGCAAGAGTGAAACAAACCATGTCCTTACTTTTTTGTCAAAGATACTCTTTCAAGCCTCCTTTTATGGTTGAAGGTTTTGTTCAACATTTTACAATTAGCAATTTGGCAGTGCTCCTTTGGGCATATAGGGAGGATTTGTTAGCCAAGAGTTAAGAGTTAAGCTAAAGCACAGACTTCAGAGACTTGTAGATTTCAGGAAATAGATCCTTCACTTACATTCTTTTGCCTTTCCCTTCTCCACGTTGTTTTTTCCTTTGGATGGCTTTGATGGGCTCATGGAGCCAAAATCATACAAAGGGTAGATAAATGAAAGCATTCTGTATATAATCTGAGGAGTTCTCTGATCTGGAAAAGAATCTCAGCTACTTCCAGAAGAAAATAGAGATGCAAGCCCAAGTTCTTTGGTTAAAAAAGATTGAGACCAAAGACAACAGAAAGAAGATTACCCTATGCAGATAATCAAGTGTTGCTAATTCATCCTCTTGGCCATATTAGTTTTAGTGACAGATTGCTCATCAGCCAATGTGACAGAGATAGTCAGGATTGACAGTGGTGTTGGCAGGAATAAATGAGCGAGCAAGGCGATTATTTATTAGAGAGAGTGGGCTGAGTGTTGTGTAGCCAACAGCCTGCTGAAATTCAGTAAGGCGTTAGGGGTACAGGACACAGACCTCTTGCTTCCTTTGCACAATCTCTAACCAATATAGTCTCTTTTTGCCCCTTTGGGATACTGTAGTATTTCTGGCCTCTGTCTTTACGTGTCTCTCTTACAAAGGCTCAAGGAAACTGAGATCAGGGAGGTCTGTATGTGCTTTTACTATTTAGTCATGTGAGATGAATAGCCACAGGCATGTGTTACCCTAGTGAATAACATTGTTCCTTCTGTAGTTCATGAGAAGAAGAGCCTCTCCCAAAGGTGGTTGAGAGGATGACTGCACTTGGATTCATTCAGAAATACAGTAAAAATGGTATACAGTCAGTAGCTTCTGGTACCATGAAGGGAGAAGAAAAAGCTGTGGCTCTTACCCAGGAAATGTTTTACTGGCAGTCCTAGGAAACCGGGCTGACCAGAGGGAATATTATTAGTGTTACCACTAAGACAGGTAGTGTCTGCTTCTGACTCCCTTTCCCACTCTCATTCCCTTGGGCTTTCCACCATGTAGATGCCTGTGAGCCTGCTTCTGATACAGGAATAAGTCTCCTCTATTTTTCTGGAATATGCACATAGTTAATATTCCTTATATGAAAAACTGGAGGTGGAGAGTAGACACTGGCCCATTGCACTATTCTCCTGGTAATGCAAATGATTTAATCATCCTAATAAAGCTTTATCAACCCTTTGTTTCTACCTCGTTCTGAAAAGATTGTTCACAAATGATTTATTTTAATCATTGAGTTGGATCCCTGTATCTTAGAGTCCTTCATTTTCTCTTTCCACATAATTCATAATGTAAGAAAACAGCAATAGCTAGTATTTATGCAGTATTTGTTATATTCCAGGCAGTGTTCTAAGTGTTTTATACATATACATGTCTTTAAGTCATACAATGATCACTATGGAGTAGATTCACATATTTCTATTTTACATAACGAAAGTTAGGTCTGGGGGGATGCCCCCACATTGACAATTTTGGTACTTTTTGATCAATACAAGTGTCATTAGAGTTGCCTTCCATTTAAATAAACCTTATCTTACTGACTATAGGCCCGTGACCTTCATTTTCCTAAAAAAAATTACATTTGTAATCATCTTTCTCTGTCCCTTTGAAATGTAAATCTTCCACCATCCTCTTGCCAGTTTTACCCAAGAATGTTCAAGGACATGGGAGCTATTCTTCTGAAATGTTATCATCAAGAGAGATATCATCCCATCTCCAAGTCTCTTTAAGAAGGCAGGGGCCCACCTTCGTAAGGAACAATTACCAAACACAGATGGCCTAATCACATTGAGCTATCTCCCCATAAGGTCATCCAGTAGTTTTTCTAGGAGCTCACCCATCCTTTAAAAACTTCCCACCTTGTTTCAGCAGAGCTGAATCCAATCTATCTCCTTATTGCAACAGTCTTGACTCTTAATGCAGTAGTATTGAATAAAGTCTTCCTTGCCTATTTAGCTCTTATCGGTGCAATTTTTCTTTGACAGTTTCAAATTTATTTTCAGCTTCCCACGAACATTTTGCACAATCTTTCTTCTCCTCTTTGATTCTCATAACCAAATATTTGCCTTACCGTTATATCTTTCTAGAGATTAGTTATGTGTTTCTCACCAGCTTCTTTTCTGTCCATTCCAAGAGGTCAATTTAAACAGCCTTTCATTTATGCTTGTCCCTAGCAGTCTTTTCTGCATTTTCTTTACAAAATCACTTTGAGCAACTTCATAGAATGTAATTTTGCTCAGTGTACTGTTTTTCAGTCTTTGTTTCTCTTTTTTCTTTTCCTACTAGAATTTTCCTCCCACCGTGACCACTTAATCTTTTCTCACCCTCCACAAATGTATTTTCCATATTATTAGCCAGGCCCATCTAGTTTTTATTCTGAAATTATCCAAGTCAAATAGACAAAATGAACGAACAAACAAGAAAAACGGTTTCAAAACAGGAGTTTCCTAAAGCTTCTAGGATGCATAAAAATCTAAGCTCTACACTGCATTTACTTTTCTTATTTCATATTTATATGAAAAATATGAACATATTTATATGTGTTCAACAAGTGGGAGAGAGGGATGGGCAAAGGTTCACGCAGATGCCCTAATGCTACGACAGCAGCAGCCTTTCCTACAACAACAGGGGGTAGACAGGCTGCTTACCCTTTTCTCCCATGATGGATGCATCCTGTAAACACCTTGCATTCCTACGAGAATTCTTGGTATTTATGACATTGTTAATAATAATAATAGATTTAAGAAACCGATGAGTCCCCTGCTTCTTCCACATGAGAACAAAGCAGTCCTAATTATCTAGCACTAGGAAGTCGGTGCCAGGGTGGATTTATTTCCTTTCCAAACTAGCATATAGCATCACAATTGATTTTCTTTTTCCAATTCTAATTTTCCAGACCTATTAAAATGACTCTAAACCAAACTGCTTTGAAAGAAATAATATTGGCTTTCTCCCATTATTCCTTTCTTTTCTCCCTTGTCTCCTTTCTACTAAATCAAATTAATCTGCTTTAAAAATAGAAAAGATAAGTGATTATATAATCTTGTAAGGGAGGCAGGAAGCTGTGGGACATAAGGCACAAATGAAATGCTCGCACATCGGGCATATTTAGACAATACGCATGTCAATCCAGGTCTTTTGTGGCCCAGTACTGTGGGGATGCAGCAAATGGAAGTGGGGAGACTCCCCCATCTAAAGCCCTCAGTGATATAAAGTGCCTTCTGAGGGAGAAGAAACGCTTCCACAAGCCCAGAGAAAATATTCAGATGCCACTCTGAGCTCATGTAGTTCAGAATTACAGCCTGGAGGCACTATAGCCCCTGTGACTTAATTCTGACACAGGAGAGAAAAAGGGACTTTTTATCAGCCCAGCTGGCACTGTCATTGTGGCTTTAAAAATCTTATTTGAGTCTTGCTTTTAATTTATATGGGAAAAAAAATACACAACTCAAGGAGAAAGCAACCTCATCATTTCAGGTGAACAGTGAAGCTTTATTGCAACTGACGCAGGGGCCCTTAGGCCCCTACTCCATTCTTGAAAACTCAAGCTTCAGGTGTACCCTTCCTGAAAAGATCAGACTTTGTCCAGAGAAAAGTCACTTGAGGGGAAGGATGATATTTTGGGTGAACAGAGTTATTTTCAGAAGCTACCAGCATTTGCCTTTGTAAACTATTAAGAGATAGAAGGAAGGGAAATTTTTAAAATGCATATACATATATACATGTTTTAAAATCTAATTTGGGGTCACAGCTGTAATCACAAAAGCTTCAGATTGTGTGTCATGCTGGAATAATGTCGTGTTAGTGAATGTAAAGCATTCAGCATTACTTTACGCCTCATTGCATCCTAAGTGCGATGCTATTTCAATACAACACCTACCACTTTTAGGTCTTTATGCTTAAGTATGTCTTGCTGGATGAAATCAAGCTACAAATTGCATGAAATTGGGTCCTCCTGGTGGATTCTACTGCTATCGGCTCCCAAACCCAATTGTTTTCTAAGTCCAATTCCATGAATTCAGATTTCAAATTATCATTTCTTGCACTGAAAAATAAATACAAAAGATCAACTTGCTGCAGAGATGAAAAGCAGGGTTTTTTTGGCCACAAAAATAAAGTGAACTTTTGTTCACACAGGCTCGGAAACGGAGCAAGAAGTACTAGAGAAAACACAATTCACAGAAATGTGAGACGTAACGTATCCATCGCTTAGGCAAAAAAGGTGCCTCGTTCAAACGATTCCATCCAAAATACTTCACAGAAAAACTGCTCTGTGTTCAGTGTCCTTTGATCCTTGTATGATAGCTCAAGTCATTCCACTTCCAGCCACATTTGTGGTTGCAACACATTTGCCTGTTTTTAAAGACAATATTCAGATAACAGTGTACTTCCACCTGGCAGTTAAAGATGCATTTGAAAAGATGACTGTGTCCTTTAAGTCTGACCAATCCACCTTCAGAGGATTTATGTTTCACTAAATCATGCAAAGCATGGTGAGATGGGGTACGGATTTTTAGTGTAGCAAAGAGAATTAGAATTGAACCTAATTGGAAGTGAGTCTCAGTTTCAAACGGCAATTATTACTGCTGATTTTGAAGATGCTTAAATTAATTCTCCCGAATCCTTTTCACTGTAGAAACAAAAGGGTCTTCAAAAAAGTAGTATATTTTGGCTAGAAATACTTTTGGAGGATAATTCCAATAAAAAATTGCTAAAAACAGTCACAAGTTTTTATTCTACACACACATTTCAGTTATGCTAAGTGATAGCTATATTTTCAAAGAAAAAAAGAGCTAACTAAAGAAAAATATTGTACTATCCAAGGGTGGGTATTTTAATAACTTATACAAACTATGCTGGATTCTAGATATCAAAAATAATTCAACTTGCCAATAGCTATCTTAAGGGAAAATATAGAATGAAATATGACATTATAACTGGATGCATTTGTTTTGTTTTCAGTGGAAGACAAAGTATATTGATAATGTAGTGGGAAAAAGCATTCTGGTGAATGACAGGAGCATGATGTAGACATTATCTTGTCTCAGGTCAGGCATTAGGATTCTCTGACATAGGCCTCAGCCCTTCTAGGAGAACATAATAATTCGGACCGCGCAATTTTGGGAAAACCAGACTGAATTAAACTAGAGGAAGAAGCAGTGTCATCACCACCAGATAAAGACAACTTATAAGTAATAATACCACCTATTGTTTTGAAGCAGTGAAGAAGTAAAATGGGGAGGAAAGCCACAGGCAGTAGTATTTCAGAGGGCGGTAAGCAGGCACTGACAAAACACAGTTCTCCCCTACCCCCACGCCAAAAAGCAATCCCAGTGATGTTGGGGATTATGGGGGTAGTTTATGATTCTTCCTTGAATGCACTTCTAATTTCTGTTCACAGACTATGCCTAGCTGTGTAGCTATTCTCCTTGATTTTTGGTCAGTAATGCAGGGGCTAGTCCCATGCCTATCTTCCCTTATACTTACTTACCTCAGTCACTGCTGCTAAGCCCTTTACCTAGAATCCTCCACAACTAAATGAAGTAATAGGTCTTGATGACTTTACCTACTGATTTAATTTACTTATCCAGATGACTAGCATGGTCTGTTGACTCCCTATGCCCAACTCTCAAATCCCCTAAAAAATAACTTGGGAAAATTATAGATGTGAGAGGGAATCACAATTGGGGGGGGGGGCAGAGGAGAGAAACATATGTATTTCTTTCTGTGGGCAGTTTGTACAGTCAATCCTCATTATTTGCTGGTGGATTCTGTATTTGCAAATTTCCCTACTTGTTGAAATGTATTTGTAATCTCCCACATCAATACTTGCAGCATGCACACAATAATTTGTGCTTATGGGTAAAGGAGTGAAATATATGAGTCTCATGATGGGCTGAGTCCAATAAGGTGATATTCTGCCTTCCTGTTTCAGCTCTCATACTGCAAACAAGTGTCCATTGTGTAATCTTTTTAGTGCCGCCATTTCTGTATTTTTGTGCTTTTGTTGGTGATTTAACTGTTTTAATATGGCCACTCAATTTAGTGTTAAAGTACTTGCTGTCTAGCATTCCTAAGGGCAGGCAGGCTATGATCTGCCTTACAGAGATTGGCTATTTTCAGGCATGATACAGTGCTATCTATAATTAAATAATAAAAACAGTGGATGCCAAAATTTGTGAA